>NW_026899421.1:0-120359 GCF_033153095.1 Gastrolobium bilobum | reverse complement strand
ATCATAGGCACACTGGCATCTTCATCAATGTCAAGGATAACAAAATAATCTGCAATTTCTTAAAAATATCTAAAAATTTAGACAATTGCTTCCTTTGCTCATTTTGCTTTGTGAACTGCAGGAGGTTGTTCCTTTGCTTCTTCTTCATCTTTTTGAGTTTGTTCATCCTTTCTTGTAGAAACTTCAACTTTCTCTTTTTCTAGCTCCTCATTCCTTGTAGTGATGACATTGCATTGCTCCTTTGACACTGCATCGCTCTTTTCTTGACTCCTCTCAGCTAGTTGTCTTGAAAGTTGGCCAATTTGAGTTTCCAAGTTTCTGATTGAAGCGTCTTGGTTCTTGTGGTAGGCTCTTGTCTCATTTATGTGATCATTAGTGGTTTTGGAAAGTTGTATCATCGCTTTCTCCAATTCAGATGGCTCTTTTTGTGGCAGAGGAGGAGGTTGCAGATAGTTGTTGGATTTATAATCCAAGCCGCTCCCTTGATCCCTCCTTTGAAAGTTATTTCCTTGGCCGCCATTCTGATTCCTTTGGTAACCTTGAATATTCTGTGGAGGCCAAATTCCATTGACCTGGAATGGTTCAGCTCTATTGAGTGTAGGGCACTCATTAGTATCATGCGGCTCCTTACAATACTCACAGTTAAATATATCAACCTTGGATGTTGAGAGCTGCATCTTGTCCAGCTTGGCATTCAAACTGGCCAATTGCTGTGAAATCACTTTTTGCTCCGCCAGTGATGCATCATTATTCCCCAATTGTAAAATTCCTTTCTTGGGCTGAACAGATGGGAATGCTGCTGCCATAGACGCATTCTCATTCCTTGCCATTAAATCCAGCAGCTCTAAGGTCTCATCTACTGTCTTCTTTCCTATGGTGCCACCAGCTGCACCATTGACAATCATTCTGCATTCTGGCGTCATCCCATTATAGAAGACTCTGACCTTCTTTGTATCTGGCAAGTCATATTGTGGACACTTCCTGATCAACTCCTGGTATCGAGTCCAGGCTGCACATAAAGTCTCTCCTGGTTGTTGGGTAAAATTGGTGATTTCATTCACCAACTTATTGTACTTTTCCATGGAAAAGTGTTCAGCAAAAAATTTAACCGCCAAATCCTCCCATGTTTTGATGCTGTTGGGAGCTTGTCGATCCAACCATTTGAGAGCTCTCCCGGTCAATGCAAACGAGAACAATCGGAGTCTGATCGCATCGTCTGACACTCCGTTGTGTTTAGTTGTATCACAGATCCTTAAGAATCTGTCTATGAAGTCGTGAGGATCTTCATAGTCCTCTCCACCAAACTGAGTTTTCTCCACCAAGGTGATGAGTGCTGGCTGGATGTCATAATTATTAGCAGCAATCGGTGGTTTGACAATACTCGAGTTTGGCCTTGTGAATTGAGGAGCCAAAACTGATTCCATCAGCTCAGCCGCTGGTGGATTTTCTTCTGCCATCTCTGTTTCTACTTCAAAGTGTGAAGTAGAATTTTCTGCTTCAGAATGTGAAGTAGAAGCCTCTGCTTGCCTCTTCTGCTTGGTATGTTGTCTTATCCTCTTTGCAGTCCTTTCTATCTCTGGATCGTAAATCAAAGCTGCAGGATCAACTGTACCACGCATAAACTAAAGCAAACAAATTAGTAACACAAAGATCCAAGCAAGAAAATCAAAAGTTATAAATAACTTGGCGTAGTCAATCCCCGGCAACGGCGCCAAAAACTTGATGCGTATAATCGGCAAGTGCACCGATCGTACCAAGTAATAAAGAGTGAGTAGAGTATCGTTTCCACGAGGATTGAGGCACCTAAGTTGTTATAACTATTCCTCTCTTGTTGGATTAATCAAAATAGGTTGAGAATGATTGTAGTTCATGAAACAAACTAAACTAATTAAAGTAAAAATGTAAATGATTTCCAAAAGTGTTTTCAGAATGCAAGAACAAAAGATTAAGGATTGAGAAAATATTTGAGAAAATATTGAGGTAAGAGAAACAAACACCTTTCCGATCCCCACCTTGCAACTTGGATTACGTTTACATTTACCTATTCAATTGATCAAACAATTCATCATCTTTTATATGATTAGTTAAGCCCTAATCCCTTAGTGACCTTAACCTTGTCAATTCTATTAGAATCCTAATCCCTTAGAAATCCCTTTTCGAGTTAACCCTTAAAATCAATGAATCTTTAACGTTCGCGGTTCATATAGCCTATCCCTAGTGCGTACATGAACAGTTATCTTATTCTTTGTCAGGAATTAGAATTCCAACATCCCTATTGTAAACCCTAACCCTCGCAATCCTACTAGATTGATCAGTTCCAATAGAATTATAGAATGAAAAACAAGAAAAGATAAATGCAATTACAATAGATAAACATAAAATTCAACCAAGGTACAAGGGGTTCACATCAAGGGTTGTGACCCTTACCACAATGATAAAACTAGCCAGACATATTCATGTCTGACAAAATAACAATAAAAGAAAATAACATTTAAAACCTAGAAGAGAAAATGAAGATGAAGCTCTTCCGTCTTGATGATCGAATCCTTGAATCTCCTCGAAGCTCCAAGAAATTCCACTCCCCTTGTTGTCTTTCTCCTCTTTGTTGTCAAAAAGTCTCTCTCCCTTATGTTTCTGATCCTTTTATTAGGTTTTGGGAAAACCTATTTTCCTTTGCACTCCCATTGGGCCTTATTTTAGCTGATTCGCACTTAAAAATATATCGCCCACGCACGGGGCGCCAAGCCTGGCGCCCCAAACTTGGGAGAAACAGAAGTTGAATCTGTCAACGGCGCCCCGGGCGCCAACTATGGAGTGCCGTGCGCCAGTCCTGCGCGCCGTGCGCCAACTCCCGCGCGCTGGGCGCCAGGTTGGAGTGTCGTGCGCCACCTCCAGCGCTCCGTGCGCGGACGAAACAGAAGCAAATCGTCGATAAAGCGCCCCGTGCGCCAAGTACCGAGCCTCGTGCGCCAGTTTGGCGCGTCGTGCGCCAACCTCCGCGCGTCGTGCGCCAGCGGGAAATTTGGTTTCTCCGTTTTTGCTCCTTTTTGCGGCGTTTCGTGCTATTTAACATATAACTTGAGTGAGAGCATGATTGAGAAGGAATAATCAATATTTCTTGCATTTAATGATTATTTTCACACATTTATGATTAATTCCTTGCTTCTTTTAAGTTAGAAAACATCATCTGCTAGACTCACATCAATACATACAGGGTTATGATACATTTTATCTGTAGTGGATGTTACCTGATATATATACGAGTTTTAAGACTAAATTTCTCTCTGAACAATTAATCTTAAGATCACATTCCTAACTATGATATATTATATTTGGATACTTACATAGACTTTATTCCCTCGGGCCCCTCTGAAATTCCAAGGTGAACTGACATGAATCATTTAGAAAAAAAGTGCATTGAGATTGATGTCTTGTCCAATGACTTGCATGAGAGTTTAGCTAGGGGATGGCATGTGAAGATAAAAAAAAGTGCAAGTATAGACAAATCAATCAATTTTTAAAATGCTAGAACAAGATTCAAATAAATCAAAAAATTATAATCTCCCTAGGATACAAATATTCCCAGTTTTACATTAGGGGGCATTTTAAAATATAGAAATGGCACTGCAAACAAACAAGATACGTATATATATGTTATAGTGTATGCGTGACCAGCATGTTTTAAATATCTTATTAAGTTGTATATTATGAGTGATGGAATCTTTTGGGTTTCATTATCATTATTATTATTAGTTTCACCCGGTAGAGTGTTTGCTTTTAGGTTTAAGGTATGTTTAGATAAAGGGTTACCAACTTCGTGCAGAAAAAAATTTGTGCAACAACCAATTACAACTATGTCTTATCATTAAGATATAGTTCTAATATTAATTTTTTTTTCTGTCACGTCAGCCCATAGTCTTCTGAGGAGAGGAAATTTTTTTAAAAAAAATTATAACTATATTTTACCCGTAAGAGATAGTTATAATTGATTGGTGCAAAATATCTCTTCTCCCATGAAAGGAGGAGTACATTTCCCTTAGATAAATTTTGGAAAAAAAAATACTTTTATGATATTTTTTTTTCTTTCTAACTTTTGAAAAAAAATGTTAAAACATTTTTTAAAGGTTTATATTTTTTTCAAAAAACTTATTTAATTTTTATAAATTTCTTAAACAAGTTTTAATTGATAAAATACTTTTTCTTAAGAAAAACACAGATAAATATGCTATTAATTAGTTATGCATAGTATAAGTTGACTAATTTTTATGATAAGAAAACGGTACATTGACCGAAACTATAGCCCATAGCCGTTTTAAGATACATTTTTCGGTCTTTTTAATTTTTATGATTGGAATGTGTTTGATTTGGATGAAATTTTATTTGTGATTTGATGTCAAAAAAATTGTGGGGAAGCAACTCTTAATAGAGAAGATGACTAGGACCTTAGCCTGCCTGTAAGTCAATACCAACCGAATCCGGTGTGAAGACTCACCTCATGAATCACTATCGATGACACTTTGCAATTATATGCAACGGAATAATTAAGAATTACACGACGCGAGAACTTAAAAGATCTACAAAAGCATCCTGAAGAAGGAGCTCTAACAAAGGAGAAGGAGGAGAATGATAAACAATAAGATTATTATCATCCTCAAAATGCCTAGAAGCAAACCAGTGAGCACATCTGTTATTTTCTCGAAAAGTGTGGACCCAACGAACATCCCAATCTTCAGCAAGCCATTTGTGAATACGGGAAACAACCTGAGAGTTTCTGTGATTATTGCTCCCTTCTTGGATAATGCTAAGAGCAATTTCTGAGTCACATTCCAACTCCACTCTCCTAGCACCAGTACCCCAGGCCAGCTCTAAGCCTTTGAGGATACCCCAGAGTTCTGCATCAAGAGGATTACAGAAACCTAATCTGAAAGAGAAACCACCCAGAAAAGCACCATTGTGATCTCTAGCAAGGCCTCCACAGCTAGCATGCTGCCTAGATAAGGAAGAAGCACCATCTGTGTTAATCTTCAACCGACCAGGTTCAGGACGACACCATTTAGTAGGCTGATGGGCATTAGGGAAGCTGCCAAGAATGCTTCTATTCTTACCTCTAGCTTCAATTAAATGCGCAATAAAATCAGAAATGACACGCTTATCATTGCTTGGCCTTCGGAAACTATCATCATGAATATGATGATTACGCCAATTCCAAAGATTCCAGCAAGTAGTATAGAAAACATCTCTCCAATCAACATGAATTTGATAATTCCAACCCTTACTCACATTTTTGATGAGCCAAGGCTGTAGGTCTAATGTGAAGAAATCGTTGGGGACCCTTCTACCAAACCAATCTATCCACAATCTTTTGGCTTGAGAACAATCTCTAAGGACATGAATAAGAGTTTCTTCACTGTTTGGACAGTTAATGCAAAAATTAGGACCCCCATTCCATTTGCATGTACGACTCCTAACTGGAAGCTTATTAAGAAAAGCCAGCCACATCATAGTCTTGATTCTTTCTGGACCCTTCCAGTCCCAAATCTTCTTCCAGGGAACATTCCTTTGAGCATGTTGAAAATTCATCAAGTTCAAGTAGGCAACCTTAACTAAGGAAGATGACACATGATTCTGACACCAAACTAACTTATCCTCAGTATTATCTTCCAAAGCAACAGGAACGCAAAACACCTTAGAGATTAGCTCATCATTTAAGAATTGCTTCAAATATCGAACATCCCAGGTACCATGCTGAAAGATCTCAGCAATGGTTCTATGCAATTCCAGATCAGGAATGTGATTAGGAGCTAAATTACAAAGATTATCATCCAGATTCAACCAATTATCCGCCCAGAATTTAATAGTCTCTCCATCACCCACCTCCCATCGAAGACCGGCTAAAAAACTGTTCCAACATTTAGAAAGGTCCCGCCAAAGTTTAGAATCATAAGGCTTAGAGCTTATCTCACGCCTCAAATCTTTACCTCTGCCATACTTGGCTCTCAAAATCTTAACCCAAAGTTCCTCCTTGTCAGTTAAGATTTTCCAAGCCAACTTATGAATATAAGCCTCATTTTGAGTACGCAATCTGATAATACCAAGACCTCCCATTTCCTTCGGCTTATACATTGTGTCCCAAGCCACTAAATGAGCTTTATTAATACCCCAAATGAAGTTCCGTTGAAGCTGTTCAATCTCATCACACACAGAAGTGGGAAGAAGACCATTCTGCATATGAAAAGAGGGAATAACACCAATCACTGATTTAGCCAGAGTGACTCTCCCCGCAAAAGATAAACTTTGATGCTTCCATCCATCAAGTTTCTTACGAACCCGATCCATTAGATCAGCATAATTTGATTTCAAATTTCGCCCTTGCCTGATAAAAGAGCCCAGATATTTACCAATGCTACTAACTCTTTTGAACCCAGAGAGCGCAGAAATTGCATTTGCAGTTGCATCAGATGTATTGGAAGAGAAATAAATGGTAGACTTATGAACACTTATACTTTGACCAGACATTCTGCAAAAAAGATCTAAACACTCCATTATTACCTGCATTTGCTGCACCGAAGCTTCAGAGAAAAGGACAATATCATCTGCAAACATGAGATGGGAGACTGCTGGACCACCTCTACACACTCTGATCGGTTTCCACACACCACTGCCAACCCTTTGAGCAATAAGATGAGATAGCTTTTCAACACATAAGACAAAGATGTATGGGGATAATGGATCACCCTGTCGAATTCCACGTTCAGGAATAATAGTTTCAGACAAGCCCCCATTCACAAGCACTTTGAAACTATTAGTTGTGATAGACGCCATAATGAATTCAACCATCCAAGACGGAAGCTGTATTTCAGAGATAACCTTACGAATAAACGACCAATTCAGCTTATCATAGGCTTTCTCTAAATCAATTTTAATGGCCATAGTACCCATCTTACCTTTAAACTTTGTCATCGAATGGACAATCTCTTTAGCTGCAATAATGTTATTCTGCAAGTTTCTGTTTGGGACAAAGCTGGTTTGGTTATCAGAAACCAAAGCTTCCATTACTTCCTTTAGTCTACCCACTATAACTTTACTCATGCCTTTGTAAATCACATTGCACAAGGAAATTGGCCTGAATTGAGAAACCAACGTAGGCTTATTAACCTTTGGGATAAGGGTAATAATCGTACCATTAATATCAGCAATGGTTTGCGGGTTTTCCAAATAAGCTAGGAAAGCATTCCAGACTTGATCACCTACCAGATTCCAGTTCTTTTGATAAAAAGCAGCTATGTACCCATCCTCCCCTGGGGCTTTTGAGCCTTTCATTGTGAAAAAAGCTTTTTTAACTTCCTCCTTAGTAACACTCACCCTTAATTTATCCATGACTTCCTCAGGAACAATAGGCCATCTAGTATTGATCCACTCACGATGACAGCTTTCATCTTTGAAAAGATTAATATAAAAATCGCGGATCATCTTAACCAGGCCTTCCTCTTCACGAATCCAACTTCCATTATCATCCTTGAGTTCCACGATTCTACCTCTTTTCCTTCTGACAATAGTCTTTGTATGATAGTATCTCGTGTTTCTGTCACCTTGATTAATCCACTGAGTTCGAGACTTTTCATACCATAATAACTCCTCTTGATCAAGGACCTCCTCAAGTTCAGCTTTGATCTTGCACTCCACTTTCTCCAGATAATCTTTATTGTGCTCAGAAATGGCTCTTTGAATACCTTCAAGTCTTCTCATCAACTTATTCTTCCTATGCTTAATATTCCCAAACACCTTCTCATTCCACTCCTTAATGCAAGGGGTAAGAACCTTCAAACAATCAGCAATGTTCCCATGCACGTGCCAATTGTCCTTTAAAAATTGATTGAACAGGATATGGTCCTGCAAAGGAATGGAAACGGAAAGGACGATCCTTCCACTCATCTTTTGAAGAAGACAAGGATATAAGAAGGGGGTTATGGTCACTGTTTAACCTAGGAAGGGCTCTAACATGACCCTCCTCAAATGTAACCCTCCATAAATCGTTACTGCAAGCACGATCTAACCGTTTGAAAACTCTATCCATATTCAGGAAACGAGGACCACGCCAAGTAAATCTCGAACCGGAACTATTCAAATCAATCATCTTCAGATCCGTAAGCAAGGAAGCAAATCTGTTACATTTATATAAATCTACCGGGGCACCTCCACGTTTCTCAAAAGGGGAAGCGATTTCATTAAAATCACCGGTGATAAGCCAGGGCTCATTCATAGAATCAGCAATCCGACGAAGATCCTGCCAAAGGCTACGTCTCACCTCTTCTCTAGGATTGGCGTAAATAAATGTGCATAAGAACGCAACATTATCGGAGAAACAAACTTTCAAATGAACCATTTGCATGTTCTTTTCCAAAATCGTAACATTACAGAACTCCTTGTTCCACAAAACCCAGATCCCTCCCATGAAACCTTGAGCTTCTTCCACAATACAGTTGTTATACCCTGTTCTTTTAATAATCTTTTGAGCTTTCCCACCACTTATTCTAGGTTCAAAAATAGCAGTCAAATCTATTCTGTGTTTTCGGATCATACTAGTTAAGGTTCCCAAAAACCTTTTCTTTGTCGCCCCGCGACAATTCCAAGCCAGCAAAGACATCAATCAACCATAAGGGTTGCAGGTTCCTGGTACCCTGCTGACCCCTTAACAATCTCAACACTATCTTCATTTATACCTCCTTTATCAACCTCCATGTGATGCGATAAAATAGACGCATCCGAATGGGTAGTGACCAAAGTCCTATTAGGATCCGGAGCTTTAGGATATTTTAAACCATTATCACTCCCACTTTGGTCCCCCACGTTCTGATCCACTTCCATTGCTGTATTTTGAACATGAGGCAACACAACTTGCCTATCTACAAGTAACATAGGGGTAGTCAAATGCTGGTTCTGAATTTTAGCAATAGCTTTCTGACGTAGCCCTATATTATTGGCCAAATCCTCTTTTTTTGAAGGCATAGGAACATTTTTAGAGGCTACCCTATCATTTGAGGGTCCCCCAACAAGGATGTACCTATCTGCATGTTCTTCCAATTCAATGCTAGAATGACTCGAGGCATCTTTTCGATTAAAACCTTTTAAACCACTATTAATAATGCCATTATTTTCTACGCTGATGGCTCCCTCAATTCCCCTTGATTTTTGGTCATTAATTACGCTAGGATTATGCCCATGATTAGGCTCCTCATTAATCACTTCCAGCTCAGCTTGATTCAAATCCCCAATCACCATTAAACTGTCATAACGTGATTTTGTATTTACTGCATTTAAAACAGGCTGATATGATTGCACTGATAACTGCTTTGATTGCGCAGTATTCTCCCCGAAATCACGTTGAGTGATTCTTCTCGAAGTCATCGGCGTTCTGCCATCTTGGGTAGCAGCTTGGCTTCTAGGGCGGCGTTGGCGATTAACCACCATCCAAGGGCCAAGACCGTTCCGGTTATCTTCAACTTTATCAGCTTCACCATCCCCAGAAGGATGAGATTCATTCACCACGATCTGTTCTTGAACAATCTCAGAACAACAATCCTTGCTATGGCCATACTTTCCACAGTTGAAACAAATGAGCCCTAGACCTTCATATTCTATATGCTTCAAAACTCCCTCAAGAACATACTCTCCTTTTAAAGGTTTAGCCAAATCTAGTTCAACACAGATCCTTGCAAAGCGACCCCTAGCATGAAGGTTTGTAGTCCTATCAATCTTTATTAACTTCCCTATCCAGTTACCCACCCTACGAAAGAAAACTTCATCATAAAATTCCAATGGAATATTAGGAAGGCGGATCCAAGCTGCTATCTTTGATATGCCCTCAGCATTAGGCCTGAAGCCAGGTTCCCACTTACGTAAGGACAGATAATGACCTAGGACAACCCAAGGGCCTCCACTTAGAGCAAATTCCATGTCTTCATCATCACTAAATTGAACCACATAAAACTCATTCCCAATATCTGTGACGTTCACTTTTCCTTTCCTTCCCCATAGCTCCTCGATCTTTTTCTTCATGAACGAGACACCTATAGACCTGCCCAGCAGCTTAACAATCAAAGCTTTTTCCCACACTCTATGCAAGCGTCTTCTTCCTCTCTTAGTGCAACCAAAATGAGTCTTTCCATCCTCTTCCACCCACATCTTTATGCCCCCAAAATTAACGTCTTGTTCCTCAGCTGGTTCACCCTGCAAATTCTCACCTTCAAGAGTATCAGTATCCTCCTCATCATTCTTCTCTCCATTATGACGTTGCAGCATCTCCTTCCATGAAATTCGACCCTCCTCTTGGTCCTTCATCCAGGATTCCTCCCTAGGAACCATTGATACATCATGTGAGAATTTTTCTCCACGATCTTTATTACGTTTATTACTTCGCTTTAGTATGTCTTCCTCCTCCGATGATCGCTCTGGTGGTTCTCTCACAGTTTTCTCCATCTGTATTGGTATTCGTTTTTTCAATGTATTCTATCTGTAATTTTTCAAATCAGTAAGTGTTTGTCATTTTAAATGACATAAGATTATGTCATTTTAAGAAAGAGACAGACATATAAATTTTTTTTATTTAAATTTTAAATTAAAAAAATCACTCATTTTCTCTTTTCCATGATTTTCTTTTTTCTGTGTCTACTCTCCTAAAATGACATAACTTATGTCATTTAAAATGACAAACACTAAATCCTTAATATTATTATTATAAATTAGTACATTACTTATTATTATAGTGTGTGGACATAATTTATGAGAGAGTTGTTCTGGATAGCCCACTCACATGGGCCCAACCGTTAGGCCCAGCCTAAGGAGCCCTCTTCTAGAAGGCATCATAGGATGCCCCCTCTTCCCCATGCACACCCCTGCACAAAGGCAGGGGTTCAGCATGCCTAGCCTGAAAAGGCTAGACTGACTAAGTTGACTGGAGCTCTTGCTCTAAATACCCCCCTCTCACATTGAGGAGGGGATCATCTTCTTCTCCATTCAGCTTCATGCGCTGCCATCAGGAGAACAACCCTAGTCATACACACACTCCCCCCTTGAGCACATACATGGGAAGCTTCACTAGTGCCTTGGTCTCTACCAAGGCCACTGTGGACACCCCCTATATCAAGATACTTCACCTTTCATGGGACACATCTTATGTACACTTACAGTACAAGAGTTAAATTATTTTCTTTACTTCGAGGTTGCAAATTTTTTTCCTTCTTAGAAACACTAGATTTTTCAGGAGTGACTAGGAGAAAAATGATAACCAGGAGCTAGCTTTGCAATTATTGCAAAAGATAGATAATTAGGTCCTCGTACTTTATCCTCTGCAATTATTGTCTTTATTCTACACACTCTCTTATGATATAATAATTGTTGTGCCTTGCCCCATTTTAATGAATATATATAGTTATTGTAAAAATTGGATAAGGTAACTTCACACTATAATTGTTGGAGAATCTATTTCCCTAGCTTTATCCATGTGCTGACAATTTTTTATGAAAACGGTGAACCATCATTCCTACATGTATAAAATATTTTAATCACATTTTTCCATGTGGTCAAGGAGGGCAAAAATGTGTATATGCTGACAATCTGCCGGAATGTCTATATTACTATGCCAAAAAATTTCCTTTCAAATATAACGTGGATGTTTTCGGTTTGAATAAAATTGTCTCTCACAAAAAAAAAAAAAATCGTGCGAAAGAATTATTGGAAGATTTGCGGTACCTAACTAAACTAAGAAATAATTAGCACATTACTAATGTATCAGTGAACATAGCATTTATTTTAATAAAAATTAAAGATATATAATATATTAATATTTTGTTAACGTATGAATAGACTAAGGTTATATTGATACTTAAATATATGTTTTATCCTTACAATCTATAGATTTTTTATAAAAAAAAATCTGATTTCCGATGCGTTTAATAATTTTCAAATTTGTCCCGCTCTTCATTGTTTTTATAAAACCGTGAGATTGGTATGAATTTATTGTAAAATAAAAGGATAAACTTGATAATGACTATCATATAATAAAAATAAAAATATAATATTTTTAGCCTGCAGATAGGGTTGGCAAAACGGGCCCATCCGATTCAATCCGACCCAACCTGAAAAAAACAAACCGAGATAGGGTTGGCTAAAAAAAAAGAGTCAGAAATCTCGACACAACCCGACTCGAGCCAGTTAGGGTTGGCTAGCAGGTTGGCTCAAAAAAATGGCTCGTGGGTTGACTTAAAAAAATGGCTTGCGGGTTGGCTCGTTTTCAACCTATTTAAATGAACATGTAGTACTAATGCACCAATTATGCGACTTCCATCAGCTTAAACAATAAATTATCTTACAGAATATAGTTTATAAAAAAAGCAAAATAGAAAGTTACAAAATGAGAAGTAAAAGTAAAATGTTCTAGTTTCGAATTTTCTTCACTATAAATTTGCACCAATATCGAGAAATGATCAGAACCACTTGCTATCAAGTGGGTAAGATATTTGAACCAAACATATATAGCCAACATAGTCTAACAATATAAAAATGGCAGCGATGTAAAAAAATTAAGGACTTTTGTTTAAAGAAGGAAGAAAGACGATGACAACGTGTGTGAATTTTGTCCATTTTTGTATATTATATTTTGTATTTTTTTTATATAAGAAAAATTCAACCCACGAGCTGACCCGTTTGACCTGTGGGTTGACTCATTTTTTTTCCAAACTGGCCCGGGTCGGGTTAGCTCGAGTTGGCAGCTTATTTTTGTCAACTTAACCCGACTCATTTTTTGAGGGATTACGAGTCAATCCGACAAGTCTATGAGACGTGATACTTATTTTTAATTTGGTTACTAACCTTTATTGTATTACAATTTCAACGATAATATTGTACGTAAAAAACAGCTGTATGTATGAAATTTAAATTCATTTTTTTATAAAGACTAAATTAAAAATAAATATTAAATATAAGAATAAAAAATATATTGATCATATAAAAATATTTACATTCTCACTAGCTAGTTCTTGCAAATACTCTATTGTTATCCCTTTTAATAGTTGTTAGAAAAATATAATACAAAATCAATAATGTAACATTCACTTAATATTTTTTTCTAGTTGAAATAATTCTTTACTTATGATTAGAGCTTTTAAAATTAAGTGGTCATAAGTTTGATTCTCATTCTATTAATAAATAATTAAATATTCAAAAAAAAAACTAATTACTATTCAATTTTATAAATCAAAAAATTTAAGGGATTGAGATGTTCCTGAAAAAAGAATTAACAACTCTGCTTATTGAGCCTCAGAAACACATATTATACGTATAAAACATAAAATCATTATTGTGTTCTTCATCTAATAAAAAGTTTAATTTCTATATTTCAAATGCTAACAAATGTTCTTGACGTGGCAGGCTTAGATTTAAAATTATTATTGTGGCTTTCACTTAATAATTTAAACTTAGGTGTTAAATTGATTCTTTATATGGTATCAAAGTTTCTATGATTCAAGCGATCTAGAGTTCGATCTTATTGATAAAAAAAATGAACATGTGCATTATCTATACTTCAAACCTAGAAAAAAAATGATATTGTCGAGGAGACGTATTAACAGATATAAAATCATTCATGTGCATCCTTATAACAGGTTAAACTTTTAAAAAAATTGATTGTGTGAAATGATATCAGAGTTTCTATGATCAAGTTGTTAAGGTAGTGTTTGGTTTGGGAGTTTTAAAAATTATCCTAGGGAAGTGTATGTGGCATTGTGATTTCTCCATGTTTGGTAAAAGGAAATCTTTAATTTTATCTATCAAATTAGGTTGCCTAGCTAAATTGGATTGCATGTAAAAAATGAGATAATACACTGTTGATGAATCCATCTAAGAATGTGGTATTTTTGTTCATAAACCGGATAAATTTTTTTTGGGGAAGAAAATGGTGACAAGTTGGAACATCCTCATCTAAATCTTATTTTAAATCAAACACACAATAGGATTTTTAACCCAATATTTCCAGTAATATTTTGTGGTACCAAACAACTTTTTTTAAATTTTCCTACCAAAATTACTTTCCTACACTTTTCCTTGTAATTATATTTTTCTAGTAAACAAAAATATCTCCTGAACCAAACACTACCTAAGAGTTTAATCCTCATCGCTTCTATTGTCGCTCTTATTCTTCTAAAAAATATTGTCAAAGTTTCTTAACATAATTGATGGAATTAATCCTTAGCTTTCGGCAGGAAAATATCCTTAAAATAATTAAAAAAACATATAAGTTGATGGATCGGTGCATTATTCATCCGTTAAGCTCAACAAACACTTATGCGAGGAGGCATGTTATTATTACACTAATACACTATCACTAACCGCTCAAGCTCTTTTTGGTTTGAAATATTCTTTGAAATTGGTTGGTTATAACACGGGACAACTCCCAAAAATAGATAAGCTACCGTCTTACTCCGGCCTATGGAGCATCGATAATTCAAAAATCCTGACATGTTGTGTCCGATACTTTCAGACACTCCGATACTTCCCAACACTCTAACACGCATTGTAGAGACTCAAAGAAAGATTCAAATGATGCATTGCGTTGCATTTTTAGTTTCAAATATTAGATTTGTTCGATTACGATTACAATTTTATTGAGTTTAATATAAATATTTTGGATATCTTATGTTTCTTTGCAAAATTGATCGTTATTATAACTTTAGCTTCATTTTTTTTAAATTATTGAATATTAAATATAATATACACTACATAAATTAAAATATTATTTAATATCAAAACTTGTCCTAATGTGTTAAAATCTAATATTTTTTAAAAATAACGTGTCAGAGTATCATGTCGTGTCTCATATCCCATATCAATATCGATGCTTCATAGACTCGGCAACTCGACCTTGTGTCATCAATATTTATGCCATATATATACCTCAGGAAATGTCCTTGACTTTTGGAGAGTATTAAACCTCCATTTTATTTTCTTTTTATAATATTTAACAAAAAAACTTTGCAACCCATTATATTATTCAAGTATGCAGCATACTTCATTAACGATTCCAATTTACAATGGGTGAAAGTGAGTTGGGTTGAGTCAAGTTTTGCCCTGAAAAGTCCAAGTCTACGTTAAAAAATTTCAATCTGACCTGACCCAAGTTTAGTACGAGTCTAATTGTTAGCCTGGTGTAACACCCCGTGTATACCCTGTGAACACCTAATTTTGCCCCAAACATTTAAAAATGACAAAAAAAAAAATAATCTAAATTGTTAACCTTTATTTTCTTAAAAAAAAAAAGAAAACAAAATTAAAAGAGAGTATATTTCTTTTTATAATTTGTAATTAGCTGATATTAAAAAAATAGAAAAATAAAAAAAAGAAAGCAAAAGTAATTAGATGCCAAATTCCGCACAGGACAAGTACGCATGCAAAGTCCAATACATGATTGAGGTAAGTAGGTGGAGGGTAAAAAATAATAAAAGAACGGGAAGCAGGGAATTATTCAAAGGAAGAGAAATTTCAGATAATTGAAAAAAACATGGTTGACACTCTCTTGAAGAAGACAAAAACCTTATCCTTCATGGTCGACACTCTCTTGAGGAAGACAAAAACCTTACCTGTAGACACACAATTGGACAAAACTAAACAAAAAAACATAAAAAGACTCTTTCAAGAGTTAAAAAAAGACACTTGGGCTTTATATTAAAGCTAGTGTCATAGTAAAATTTTTATTTTTGAGTAGAACTAGGGAGGTTTGTTAATTTGGCCATAACGGCTTGTTAACTTATCTGTGAGGATTAATTTGGCCGTGACGGCTTGTTAACCTCATAGTACAATTTTGGGGGCATCAAGCTTATTGAGTTGAGGCAATTCTCCACAACTTGGCTCCGTAAGTTTTGTCGTCTTTGAGGTAAGTCTGCTTACCTTCTCCTTTAGTTAATAATCGTCTATTTTTGTATGCTTTTTCATGCTCTTTATTTGCTTTATCAGTTTATAATTGTCTATAATTTATGCTCTTTATTTGTTTTTTTAATTTATAATTTCCTACTTTTTGCATGCTTTTTTTATGCTCTTTATCTATTTTATTAGAAAATTTCTTATAATTTTTTATTACTTTTATATGTTTTTAATCTCTTTATTGTTTTATTAGAATTTTTCATATCTAATTTAGAAACTTAATTAGGGATTAATTTGGCCGTGACGGCTTGTTAATCTCATAGTTTCTTGGGTCATTTTGGTTGTGACAGCTTGATGATCCAAGCTAGTTTTATATTATTATTTTATATTTATTTATTTATTTTTTTAATTAAGGATTAATTTGGTCGCGACGACTTGTTAATCTCGTAGTATTTTTTGGGTTATTTTAGCTGCGGCAGCTTGATAATTAGAAGCCTTTAAAACAAATTTCTTTAAAATTATTTTCAAAAATTAAAACCAACTAGTATACATATTTTTTTATAACGACGTAGCTTTGAATTCCTCACAGCACCTGAGGATACATCGGAGCGGAACTCTTTTCCGTCAAGCTAAAATAAAATTTTAATATTTTAGTCTACAATCTTTTTTAAATAATCATATTTATTTTAAGGGATAAAACAAATGTTTTTAAAAGCTATTAATAATTCGCACAATTAATTTAAGGTAACCGTTTTTAAATGGATGTGTCAGGGGAGTAGTGGGGTTAAGTTTCCACCCTTCCCTGCACATAATTAGACTCCCGAACCTTAGATCTATAATTTTAAAGACCAGTTTGCAATAAAAGGTTTTCCAATTTTTTCAAAATAAATAAAATTGGTGGCGACTCCATTGTTTTTAATTTTTTAAATTTGGGTCGTTACATACCTAGTTTGTTAACATGTCATCGTATTAAGCCACGCTTAATTAAAATGCGGAATATTCTTTTTCCTTTCAATTATGACGTCATTAACTTAGCCAAGTTGATTACTTAATCAATTTTCATAAAAACATCGTCTGTATGTAAATTGCAAAAGACAACTAACTGAAATACCTCATGAATAGATAAGTGAGTATCTAAGTCACGGATCTACAACACGTAGTTCGGACAATATCCTGATACATTAATACTACTCAAAATTAAAATCATAAAGTCAAGTCAATGTGGCATGGACAAACCCCATGCTCACCAACTAGACAATATAACCAACAGAGTCTCAACACAGTAATCCATAAAGCTAATGACATAAACGCTACAGATATAATCTAGCATCCAAGTATAGTCAGCATACATAAGTAGATAAACATCAATCAACTAAGCTCCGGCCTCCTATCGCTAGAGGTCTCAACCCCTGGGTTACTTGAACCTGAAATAAGCGCCCCAAATGTGGGGTGAGATCTCTAAACAGAAATCTCAGTAAGACAAGGGGTCCTTAAGGATCTTCCACCCCAAGCTCACTTACACGTGCAATATAAGTTCCAAAAATAGTTAAACAATATAAGTTCCAAAATAGTGCAATGCAGCAGATAATCATGTCATATGTGTTATAACTAATCTACTTGCCAGAGAAATGCAAGAATACATCTATTACCCACACTAGTGCAAGATGCCACTTGCATCTACCCATAGTGTCACCGTCTAGACGGTGACATACTGATGTGCCTCTGGCAAATGTAGTTTTCTGTGTTAAAATTGATAAGAATTGAGTCATAAAAGAGCAACTTAAATACATATTTGCTAATGATATTGATTCTTTCTTTTCAATAATATTTCTCACCTATTTGTTGTGTTTTTACAGGAAAAAGAAGAGAAAATTATAAAAAACATGTTAACGCAATTCCACACGGATGCAGAGAAATACAAGTTCCAGAAGCATGGCGCCAAATTAAAAGAAAGCAAACAAAGTTCCATGTTGCATCGTGTTGCATAGGCCAAATTCCAGGGAAATGGCGCCACTTGGCGCCAAAATGGAGCCAAGTGGCGCCAAAATGAATAAAGGTGAAGCAATATTGCCACGCCAACTAGCGCCAAAAAGAGACAAAAGTGGCACCAATGTTGAAGGTAAGTGGCGCCAACTGGCGCCACTTTACGTAAAAGCTGTTCCGGCTTTGCAATTTTGGACAGAAGCGTGGCGCGAAGTGGCGCCAAACCGGCGCCAACTGGCGCCGGTTTGCGTGAAAATAATACCGTGCTGCGCGAAGGGTATTTTTGGAAGAAAGAAAAGAGGCTTATAAATAGGATCCTTATGACAGAATTAGGGATCCAGACCTATTCTAGTGAGAGAGACGACGATGGTGCTCCGAGAGGAATCTGAAGATCAAGTTTCTTTCCTTCTCCTTCTCTTTAATTTTATGATTTCATTGAATATTGAATTTTTAGCCATGATTATGCTTGGCTAGTTACTTTTTATTGTAGTTAGGGTTACAAACCCTATGTGAACCCTTGTTACACGGATTGATTTATAATTGCTCGTTTATATAATTATCTTTATCTCTACCATGTTCGTATTTTATATTTTCTTTATTAGAATTGATCACTCTAATAGTTGATAATAGTCTGAGGGTTAGAACCCTAGATAGGAATATTAGGGTTTTCATCCTGAAAGGGGGTAGGATAACAGTTCGTATGCATGCTAGGAATATATGCGTATTGAATTGCGGATGCCTAAATTATTGAGTTCATCGCTTAATTTTCATGAGGGGTTGCTAAGGGATTAGGATTCCAATTGAGATTAAAGGGTTAAATTGCCCAGGGATTGGGATTTAACTAATTATTTTAGAAAATAATTTATTCGAGTAATTTTATAAATGAATATTGTAAATCAATCGAAAGTAAGAAGTGGGGATCATAAGGTGAGTGCGCTCTAGCTACAATGCTTTTCTCATATTTTCACAAACCAATTCTTATTTTTATTGTCTATTTCTCATAAGCAAAAATACAAAAACAAGTCTTTACTTTTAATTTTTCTCAAATCGACATTATTTGTCACAAACAAACCCTTTTGCACTCTTCCATTCTTGAAAGGAATATTAAGTGATATACGATCACAATCCCTGTGGAGACGAACTTTACTTACTATTATATTACTTGTGCGATCGGTATACTTGCCGGTGAGCATCACATACTCAGGCTTACCGTCTAAGTGGAACAACATATACATATTATAAGCAATTGCACATAAAGCTCAACAGCATTTTCAATTATCAAAGAAGTAAACACATCATGCATATAAACCATCCCCCCATGGGATATGGTGGAACCACACAATGGCTAAACCGAGGACACGAAAGCTTACCTTGCAAGCTAACAATCCACGCCAAGAGTCCAACCCAGTTCAAATCCCAAACACAGCAGAATCACAATCTGTTTTGGACCAGAGTAACATTAATATTCAAACTCTACAAGCAAACGACATAAAGACAACGCATTTCCTTACATTTCATGTCTTTAGGCTTCTCACAAAGCCACAAGCCCTTAATCACTTGATTCTGACCTAGTTTAATTATTACAGAAGTTCAACTTCATCAATCTAGGGTCCACAAACCCCAAACACAGTTCTGTATGAACAGTACCGTTACTGTTCACACAAACCCAGAATATCTGGATATTTGTCGGGGCCATATCCGGATACCAATATCCGGATATTATATCCGGATATTTCGCGACAGAATGCAGTTCTGTATTTTCGCGAAGATATCACTTCAAGGTTGGGTTTTTAACCCATTAATACGTCCAAACATGAATTTTTATAGGCTTTTAGGTTCAGTGATCATGTTAACTAATTAGCCCTACCATTTTACATGCCAAGACATCTCTTTTATTCATTAAAACTCATGATCAAAGTGATGGTGCTTACCCAAAGGCTTCAAAACAGAACCACAAGTGTTATTTGAGCTCACTTGCTGCTCCCAACGTCAAGCTAGACAAAACCCACGAAAATGATGATTGTAACACCCCATATATATCCGGTAATGTTATCATATCATCGTATTAAGCTACGCTTAATTAAAAATACGAAATATCTTTTTCTTTTCGATTATGACATCATTATCATTACCAACTTGCTTAATTAATCAATTAAATAAAACCATGCCTGTATGTAAATTACAAAAGACAGCTAACTGAAATACCTCATTAATTTAAATAACATATATAAGTCTCTAATCACGGAACTACACATGTAGACAGGACAAATCCTGATAGATTAAACAACTCAACTCAAGGTACTAACATAAAGTGGCATGGACAAACCCCATGCTCACCCAAATAAGGCACAAGCCCCAACAGAAGTCTCAACATCAACAGCATAATAATAAGCAACTAAAAACATAACATCAGCAGAATATCCAGCATCCAACATGTCAGCATAATAAACAATAATATCATCAACTAAGCTCTGGCCTCCTGCCGCCAGAGGCATCAGCTCCCATACTACCTGAACCTGAAATAAGCGCCCCAAACGTGGGGTGAGATCTAACAAGAAATCTCAGTAAGACAAGGGGTCCTCAAGGATCTTCCACCCCAAGCTCACTTACATATGCAATATAAGTTCCAAAACAGTTTAACAATATCATTTCCAAAATAGTACAATGCAGCAGATAATTATATCATGTGTGTCAATACAATAATCTACTGACTAGAGAAATGTAGGAATACGTCTATTACCCACACAGTACGCGCCTTGTTGTACCTACCCTTAGGATACCATCCCATCGGGTGAACACCACATACATATCATAAGCCATTGCACAATATAAACTCAAAAGCATTTCAATATATCAAAGCATGTAACACAGCATGCATATAACCATATCCCCATGGGACATGGTGGAACCACAACATGGCTAAACCAAGGACACGAAAGCTTACCTTGCTAGCTAACAATCCAAGTCAAGAGTCCACAGCTCAAAGTCCAAACACAGCAGAATCACAATCTGTTATGGATCAATAATATATCAACAATCATATTCTACAAGCATACAACATAAAGACGATGCCTTTCCTTACTTCTTACGTCTTAAGGCTTCACACAAGGAACAAGCCCTTAATCACTTGATTCTGACTTAGTTCAATTACTACAGAAGTTCAACTTCCTCAATCTAGGGTCCATAAATCCCCAAACATCAGTCCTGGATGAACAGTAAGCTATTGTTCCTCGCAAACCCAGAATATACGGATATTTGTCGGGGACATATCCGGATATAGGATATCCATATTCAGATATCAAAAGACTCCATATCCGGATATCAATATCCGGATATTATATCCGGATACCAATATCCGGATATCCATATCCGGTTATTTCACGACAGAATGCAGTTCTGCATTTCGTGAAGATATCCTTCAAAGGTTCCATTTTTAACACTTCAAAACGTCAAAGCATGCATTTTAATTCTGTTTTAGGTCCATAAACCAGTGGGTTACTTGTTTAACTCATTAAACATGGCAAGACTCCACTTTTATCCATAAAAATACATGATCAAAGTTGGTGACACTTACCCAAGCTTCAAGGCAGGAACCAAAGTGCTCTTGGAGCTCACAAACCAGCCTCAAGGTGCTGACACAGAAGGGTGCACGAAAATAGTGCTCAAGACTTGATTTTTCTTCACAAAGGTTGACACTTGGAGCTTCAACAACCAAGAACAAAGCTCCAACCCAACAACCCACCAACTCAGCCCCCTCACAAACACAACACAACCACCAACCCTCAGAAACAAGGTCTCCCACAACCCCCCAATGATGATGCATACTCACCCAAGGTGATTTGATGAAGAAACCAAGAAGAAATGAGGCTTCTTGGCTCACAAAGGTGGAGAGAAAGGTGGCAAGGGTGGCTGACTTCAAAGGCTCAGCAAAATGCTACGTAGAGGTGCCAAACATTAGACCTAGGATCATGTGCCCTCCACTTATATAGCCACTTAACAATTAAACACACAGATATAACATTAATTGCTATGCATAGCATTTTAATCTCAAACTCAGAATTCTTAACCTACTCAATTTTACACGAATTATCATATTTTTCTTATATTTTTTGCAGCACCTTTCCGGTACGCGCTTTTCATAGCCAGTATCAGTTTCTGGCACGAGTTCTCATTATTTTAACTTGAAACTCGTTTTACTAGTCCTATATATTATTATAGGAATTATCATGCACTCATTATAATTTTTGAGATACTTTTTTGGTATGCATTTATACCGACTAGCAGAACCGGTATCTGCACTTTTCGTCAGAAAAGTGACTTTCAGCATTATTAACCACTTTCTATAATTATTTAAGCCTCATAATAATTATTAGGGTCAATTATGGAATTATTTCCTAATTTCACATAATTAATTAATTAACTTCCTTAATTAACGGTGCAGGTTCTTACAATGATCAAAAGAGGTTCTTTCACACCAAATATCACTCCTTGGAGCTCACAATACTAGAATAAGAGCTCCCTTAACAAAGCTCAAGAACACAACCCTTTAAACCCCTCAAAACAGACACCAAAACTCAGCAACAAGGTCAGCAACACACTCCAAATGGTAACTCTCACTCACACCAAGTGTTTAGGAGAAGATTTCATGAAGGAAATGGCTCCTTGGCTCAAGAAATGGGGAAGGGAGGGCAATGGAACAGTAAGAGGAGTTGGTCAGCCTCCAAGGTTCACGCATAAACTGAAATAAGCTTAGGGTTTTGTGCAAAAATGAGTATATATAGGCGGTTTAAGTTAAAACACACAGTATTAGCACTAATAACTACACTTAGCATTTTAATCCAAACTTAGGATTCTGAATCTACTCATTTTTATAAGATTTTTCATATTTTTATTTTATTTTTCGCAGCACCTTTCCGGTACGCGCTTTTCCATAGCCAGTATCAGTTCTGGCACCATTTCTCATTATTTTGACTTGAAACTTGTTCTACAAGTCCTACATATTATTCCAGGAATATTCTCACAATTATTGTAATTTTCCGAGATACTTCATCGGTACGCATTTATACCGAGTAGCAGAATCGGTATGTGCACTTTTCGTCAAAAAGCGACTTTCAGCATTATTAATCACTTACCAATATTATTTAAGCCTTATCATAATTATTAGGATCAATTATGGAATTATTTCCTAATTCTCATATTTAGTTAATTTATTTCCTTAATTAATGGCGCGGGTCCTTACACCTGGCTTGGCCCGTTTATAAAAAAACAAATGGTCTGTCCTAGCCCGTTAGCCTGTTAATTTTTAACTTCTAAGCAGAATCATGAATTAACTTTACAAAATACTCAAATTATGTTGTTAAACCAAAAATCATAATTTCAACGTCTAAACAGAATCATGAATCACAACAAAACTCATACAATCTGCATTTAAGTCACTTTCAAAAACAAAATGCTCAAACTAAATAACATAGATCCAACAAACAAATCCATACTATGTAAATTAAAATAACTACATTAATCCAACAAACACATCAAGATGCTTGTAGTAAGTATAACTTCTCCCAAAAATCTTTTAATATATTCGTATACACAATCTAACATGCTGAGATGTTGGTTCCTCCTACGTAAGAAATAAAGTCAGATTTCTATTAAAATATAATCGAATATAATTAAGTTATAAATAATTACAATTGATTAAATTTATATATTTTGTTTTTTCTTCAAGGCATAGTTATTTTATTTTATTTTATTTAAAATAAATAGTACAATATAGGCGGCCTGTAGGCTTATAGGCCAGACCTTGTGAAAGTGAGCCTACGACCTTTTTCTTAAACAAGCTTTTTCAAGGCTCAAGCCCGACCTATTTTACGAAATATACTAGATCAGGTTTGGTCTGATGTAGGCCGAGCCGTAGGCCCCTGTAAGCCGACCCGACCTAGTTTCACCCCTACAATTTATAATATAGGATACCAGTTGTAAGATTAAAGCGTTTATTACTACATTAAAAATTATAGATAATTATTATCACTATTATTATTATTATTATTATTATTATTATTATTATTGTTATTATTTATTAATTTTTCATACCCGAGTCAAGCAATTAAGCATTAAGGAGCTGCTGAACTGCACCAAATTAAAATCCTACAGAAGATGCTGACTAAACAAAAACCAATATAAAAAGAGCAATAATTGTCAATATTCTTCCCAGTAGCATATTCCCCTGTTTTGGAATCTAGTACTATGGCATGTGAGTGTACCATAATTAAATAGAAAATGACTTATAAATGACTTATAATTGTTCAAATTATTCACGTTCTAGATCTCTGCGTGATAAGGCTGCTTACATATCCTAATATATGTGACATAATCATGTGGTGGGTAATGGATCGATAATCTGTCAGATTGGAGATTTTAAGTGATGCAGATTTTTTTGTCCTTATTATTTTATTTTTATTTTTGGTAATAATTTTTTGTCGTTATTATTATTATTATTATTTATTATGATTATTACCAGCTTTTCACGTTCTCCCTTTTTTTCATTTAGTTGATTCATTTATTTTTTTCATTAAATTTTTTTATTCATTTACTCTAATATGCTATTTTATCATACAGAACACATTCGAAGTGAAATTTTAACGTACATTATAATAATTATAATTTTGGTTAGACTATTGGCAACTGGCCAGTTGGCAACTACCATTTCTTTTTGGTGAAAATATATTAAAATCCTTTTATTAATATGAATTAAATATAATTCAAATTAATATACAAGTTGATATATTCACAGTTATTTTTTATTTTTTTAAATAAATATAAAAGTAATGTTTATAATATTTTTGGTAGAAGAGATTTGATTACAAATAAAACTATGGATGTACTTATACTCTCCCCATGTCTAGATGCAACTTTCTTTCTTTCTAATATATAAATTATAGCCTGTATAATTCACCTAAGATCCACTATGCAGATGAAGCTTTCTTGTAATATAACTATTTTTAATCCACATTTTTGTGAAATTTTTTTTAGATATTTTTTTTTTATTGAAAACCCAACAAGTCCCTCTTGAATATTTCGGATTTATATAAAGGACGGCTTTTCTAAAAAATTTCTTTCTTCTCGAGGTTTGAATTCAAAATTTTAAATTAAAGAGGACAAACTTTTTTCGGCTTTTTGACTATTTTGCCCCTTATTAATTAATAATTAGTTTGTTTCTTATTTAAAATTATCCACCAATCTGTCATTCTTTAATCAATTAACTTGAATATTTAATCGATCAAATAGTCAAAACAGATAAAAATGGTTGACTCGAGATTTAATCAATTAAATCTCCCTATTTAATCGATTAAATCTCCCTATTTAATCGATTAAATCTCCCAACAGACAATAAAGATCAAATCTTCTTCGTAAACAAAAGCAGAGTCCATGCATATGAAGCAAATTAACAAGTATAGATAACCAAACAAACAAAGAAACCAACAAAGTCACCTCTTGATGAGCCGATCTTCTGCATGGTTTCTTTGTTTATGAGAGATATGAGAGATTTCTCTGCGTTCAGATAGTGAATTTTAAGACCCCCAACAAAATAAGCAAATAAATAAATAAAAATATCAGATTCCCACAGATCACACTGAATTCACATCAGAATAGATTCTATATGAACCAAGCAAAACCTATGATGCACCGACACTGACACGAGACACGAAACGACACGCCGACACGTTAATTTTAAAAAATGACATATTTCAACAAGTTGGGACATGTTTTGATATTAAATAATATTTTTAATATATATAATATAATTTATATTTAATACGTATACTAGTCCATAATAAGTCATATAACCAATCAAATATTCAAATTTCATAACATAAATATAAACAAAAATAATTTTTCGTACCTTGTTAATTTTTCATGTCAAATTTCATAACAGAAAAAAAATTGATTTATAAATGATTTTTTTATTTTTGGTTAATAAAATAAAATTAAGACTAAAAAAAAAATATCGGAGTGTTGACCACGTGTCGGAAAAAGTTGATTGCGTGTCGAAAAAATGTGTCGGAGCGTGTCGGAGAGTTGACCACGTGCCCCAAAATGTTGACCGTGTGTCGGACACGTGTCGGAGCGTGTCGGTGTCCGACACGTGTCTGACACGCATGTCTTTAAAAAAAAGGCGTGTCCGGGTTTGCTAAAGCAAAACCACAGAAATGAAAACCGCGAGCGACTTGTAAGTTCTCAATTGTTCAATTTCCTAAAATTTGGCACAAATTAAACCCTAGAATGGGAGGAAAAACGAAGAATCGAAATTAAATAAAGAACAAGAATTCAATAATCAAAATCTCATAAAGAAAAAAGCTTAGCTGAAAGTGAAATTCTGCAAAGAAAAAAAGAGAGGGAGAGTTAAAGGAACTAACAATACCTGGCCAAGAAGCCATCAATGGAGGACCCGTGGAGGGTGATACCGTATTGTAGATGTGATAAACAAATCAATAACCAAGTTTTTCTTGTTCATCAAGAGGTGAATTTGTTGGTTTCTTTGTTTGTTTGGTTATCTATGCTTGTTGATTTGCTTCATATGCATGGAATCTGTTTTTGTTTATGGAGGTGATTTGACCTTTGTTGCCTGTTGGAAGATTTAATCTATTAAATAGAGAGATTTAATCATTTAAATCTCGAGTCAATCATTTTTGTGTGTTTTGACCATTTAATCAATTAAATATTCAAGTTAATCGATTAAAGAGGGGCAGATTGGTAGATAATTTGAATAAGGGACAAAATAATTATTATTTAATTAATGAAGGGTAAAAGGGTTAAAAAGTCAACTTTTTCACTTAAACTAATAATCACTGTCGATAATTTTTTTTATAGATTTTAACCACTAATAGTAATTGATGTACCCACGTACATAACACACTGATCTTAAAAAAAGATTCACTCACACCCGTTAACACAATATACTGACCCTGAAAAAAGAAAAAAAAACTATCAGCATAGAATCAAAAATAATTATCTTTATTTTTTACCATTTTTCAACCTTTGCTTTTGCTCAACTCATCTAACCTCTTTTTTCGCCACTTAGAATTACATGATGCAGTGCTCATGTTTACAACATATCATGAAATTTCTATAATCCAATCCTATTTAAGGTAGATGTGTTTGTGGAGTGACTAAATAAAACAACAGGTAATAAGAAAAGAAAAGGCTTAGGCTCAAAGGGCTAAACACAGGATATCATAGTGGTTGACTTTTTGGCTAAATAGCTAAAACAAGAAAATGCCTCAATTATTTCAAAAATTCATGTAAACAACCATTTTAAGGAGAAACAAAGCAAGTTCTACGAGTATTTTCAATAGTGAAGTGCACACCAAAAAGAATTTTCTATTTAGGTTCAAAACCTCACGTCTATGAGTGTGCAATTCAGTTAATTATGCTCTTTCTCAATCACTCATACTGTAATTTTAATATTCCTGCTAACTCTTAGACTAACTCAATCAATGCTCATTCACAAAAATAAAATATACCTAAGTCATCACATAATGGATTAATTTCACTGATTAATTCTCCATTGGCATAATCTAATTATTATAAATAATTCAGACAAAGAGGAGAAAATAAAATTTAAGAGGAAATAAGAAAAAGAAAATTCCCTATTTTTTTGAAAATTTTTGAAGCTCTACTTATCACAGGGATCATAATTGTACTGACTGCTACTATATGTGTGGTGCTCCCCATTCCCAGATTTAGAATTTTGTTGTCCTCAGCAATGGACTACACATTAGAAACAAGGAGCACATAATAATAATAATAAAAACAAGCAGTAGCATAAGAAAATCATCAAGTATACATCACCATGGAGATCAAAAGTTAAAACTAAAATAAAACAAGAAGAACGAAAACAAAAACTAAATGCAGCAACATAAAAGCATAAATTCATTGGGTTGCCTCCCAATAAGCGCTTGATTAACGTCATTAGCTTGACGTTACAGCTTCATTAGTCATGGTGGCTTGTAGTCAAAATTCAAAGATGATGCCATCCCTTTTATCATAAATTGTGCTTTGCCGTAATAATACTCCTATGCATATGGGCTAGAAGGTTTCGCCTCAAAAACTCTAAACTTAGTCTTGATATATTTTTCTTTGCTCTTAGGCTTTGCCATCTTCACCTTCGGCTTACAGCTCTCATCTGGCTTATGATCTTTCTTTTCTTCCTCCTCAGCCTTCTTCTCCTCAATAAAGAAAATTTTCTCTGGCTGAGCTGTAGGTGGTGCAGTTTCTTTTTCAAACATTTTGAGAATAACACTTTCTCCTTCCACCCTTCAGATCAATTCATCCTTAGGCACATCAATTAGCGCTCCAGAGGTTGCTAAGAAAGGTCTCCCAAAGATTATGGGAACAGTAGTGTCCTCCTCTATATCTTAGATAACAAAGTCCATTAGAATGATGAAATTGTCCACCTTAACAAATATGTCCTCTATTATACTCCATATGCTTGTTTGGTAGAGCAGTTAGCTAGTTTCAGGATCATCTTGATCGGCTTCACCTCTATGATTCCCAGCCTCTTCATCGTAGATAATGGCATTACGTTGATGCTGGCGCCGAGATCATATAAAACCCTCTCTATTGTCATCGAGCCAATCGTGCAAGGGATACTAAAACTCCTCGGATCCTTTAACTTCGGAGGTAAATTCGTCTGCGTGATAATTGAAGAGTCATTTGGGTTTATGTTTATATTAGAAAACACTAGTTCATTATTTTTATCTTTATATTAGAAAAAAATGGGATGGTCAAAATATTTATGTTGATAATTGAAGAATGTGTTACAGAGTCTCGCATCGAGTAAAAATGGATTAAGGAATATATAAGTAAAATGACCATCAAACCTAATCGTTTCAATGTTTTGGGTTGGATGTGATATTAAATTTATTTATTGTGATGAATTGTTACTTAGCCAATTGATGGTTGTATCCTCACTAATAAACAACCATTTCACCCTAATAGCTCAAGCTATTAAGTGCTAAATTTTCAATGCTTTTATATATATCTCTTCAATATACCCCTTTATGCAAGAGTCATTTGAGTTCAAAGCACACATGCTCATTATTTTTATTTTACCTTGTACTGACTTAATTTCACTAGAAAATGATGACGATGATGATCGAACTTTTGACTCTGTGGTCACGAAGACTTTAATACCATGAAAAAAATTATTTTAATCCAACAACTTAAACTTTTAGATGAAAGATCGTCAATGGTTTTATTTATTCGGCTCTCTAAAACCCACCATGGGCTTATTAGAGCCGATAGCTTGGCATGTGCCGGCGAGCTAGTGATTGGCTGGGCTGTGAATACCCTTCATATGATCAGGGGGAGTTGACAAATGGTAGAGCTCATATTTGAGAGGAAAAATATTGATAATTCAAGTTTAATTGATGAAGTTTCAGCATAGGATAGAAATGCACTAGTTAATTAATGAACATATAAGAAAAGGACTGATAAACCTAATACCTTATTGGAGTTTGAGTTTGAATATTATTGTTACAATATTCAGCAACTAACTTGAATATTGTTGTTACAATATTCAGCAACTAATTTCAATATACCTTAAGATTTTGAGTTGAAATATGATATCGAACTCACATAATTATATGATGTTCTGCAATCGACTTTTTTTTCTTCAGATAAATCACATGTATTCTCCACAGAAGACAATCTTATTTGACCCAGAAACATTCATATTATGGTTAGACTAACCCTCTGAAACGAAAGCCATCGATGGGGACAATTTTTTTTTTCTTATGACCATGATGAGGCAAATCTTAAAAGACAACGGGGACTTAAACAACAAATTAATTCTATTATAATAAGAGGTATTTCATTCATCTAATCTCTCTAAAATTATTATATAAAATAAAGTTTTGTGTACGATTTTTAACTTTTTTGTCATGTGTCATCTTGAGAGCCACTTTTTTCTATCGATTTTTTAGTATAACTTAGGTTAGAATTAATCCAATTCTTCATTTAACTGAGTCACAATTAAGGAAAATACTAGCAGGACTTTCTATTTTACTCTTTTCAACACTTTCTCTTATTAGCTGAAATCATATTAGTCTTAATAAGAGAAAGTGGGCCCATCTTATTCAGTAGGATTAATATAAAATTTACCTAATAATAAAAGTGAATTGAAAAGAGAATGTTAATACATTTAATTGCATTTATACCTATCGTTATCGGTCTCTGTCTATGGAATAAATTTTTTGGTACTGTACCAAAGATTCAGTACATCCTACCAATAAAATTATAATATGTCAGTTAATTTTTTTTTTTCTGTCAAATTTTTTTTCTCTCCTCTGATATGTAATGTTCTCATTAATGAGGTGTACTGAATTTAGGTACAGTAGTACTACCAAAGATTTATTCCTGTCAATGATGTATATGCTTTTACATTTCAAATAGAATTTAAAATTTAGAATTTATTTTTCAAATTATGGCCTAACACATCCTTTTCTTTTTATTCAAATGATTTTTTTATTAATTTCCCAAAAAATGAACAGTGTTTTTTTTAAAAAAAATGAATAATATTTAATTCTATTAAAATAATAAACTGTAATTTTATTTTAATTCCATATGATACATGGTACTAATCTAGTAAATTTAAAGCAAAAGTAAAAAACTTATTGGACAATATTTTATTGCGTATACGTTTAAATAAGTTTTAATAAAAAAAAATTATGATATTTTCTTGGAAAAAATATTTGTCATTTAAAGGATATAAATTTGTGTATTTTAAATAAATGACCTTATTTTTATATATTATTGTTGGCCTTTTAATTTCGCTTTCCTCCACAAAATTAGAATGAGAGAGAATATAAAAAATAAACAAGTGTGTACCGAAACAAGGTTATTTCACTTAAAATAATTTTCTTTTAAGTGAGAATGTATCATTTAAAAAACCAACCAAGTATTGTATAAAAAAATAAAAACATCCAAGTTGTTTTCTCTAAAATGACAAATATTTTTTAAGAAAATTATCTTTTTAAATTTTTTTTGAGAAAAATATTAAAAATGATTTTATTTCAAACTTATCCAATTACTATTAATTTTATATTTTTAATCAACAAACTATATTTTAAAGAAAAAAAATAGCAGCCTTAGAAATTAAAAAAATGTATGTATGTAGACAAATAGAGAGTCCAAATACACTTTTCATTGTTTTTTCCTTTCCCTAATTCCCTTGTGAAGAAAAGTCTAAATAAAATTCATACGTGCACGGGTTTAGTCTCAATTAATTACTCACGCAACTTCAATATGTCATTAAATAAAGTAATAAGTCAAAACACGCATGTATGAAGAATGCCTCAGAATAGTTTATATTTATAGAAGCATGATTTCTCATGTTTAAAACAAGGGTTTTCGTTTTATTCTTTAACGTAACATAACAAACTTTCTTAGACTCACAACATTTTGTGAGGCCCACACTTTTTAAAATAAAAAAATAAATAAAAAATTAAGGCACGCAAAACGAATCTCTATAACATTACACAATTACTTTTTCTACAACATAACTCTTATAAAACCCTTAAAACAATTACCTTCTCCACGATTGAATCAACTTCAATAAAACATTTAAAACATGTCAGTAAGATATTTCTCATGAATCGAAGGAAATATTTTAAGAACCCTTCTTGGAGAAATACATCGAGCTTTCACAATTATTATGCAATTGAATTAAAAAGAATTTTATAACATTTGATATAATTACTACTATTTTTTTGTTTTTTTGGCATGGAGCTTTCTCATATATAATGCAAAAAGAATGTTATAACATGGAGCTTTCTCATTTATGTTTTTTTATTATTAGATAAAATTTAAGTTAATCTTATTAAAAATTTAAATTCACTTGCTAATGGGTTAATGGAATTTTACTAAATAATAATAATATTTTTTAAAAACATGTTAAAGAATGAATTACTAATATTTCTTTTTAGTTACACTTTTTAATTAACCTGGTAATACACAATTCTGATTCAATAATAAAATGAAAACAAAATTAAATTGTCGAGATATATAAAACTATTAATATAGCCTCACCCAACAGCTTAAACTTCTGGGTTGAATTGGTTCTTTATATGGTATCAAAGCTTCAGTAACCATAAGGTCACGAGTTTGATCTTCACCGCCCCCACTTTCTTTCTAGTGGAATTTCTTTTTTCGCAACCATAAGGTCACGGGTTTGATCTTCACCGCCCCCCACTTTTTTTCTAGTGGAATTTCTTTCTTCGTATAGGCAGGTGGACCTATACATTATCCACCCTTCAAGCCTAGTGGATTCTCTTGTGAGGAGGCGTGTTGAGATATATAAAACTATTAATGTAGTTTCACCCAACAACTTAAGCTTTTGGGTTGAATTGGTTCTTTACATAAATATACTAAAATGCAATCATGTTTTAGTAGATTTAAATATACTTTCTCGGAAGTAATACTCAAATTTAATTTTTTTCCTATGATTAGATAACAAAAAATTTTGCTTAAAAAAATATTTGTCTAGTTTGTGAGACTAATGAAACTAGAACAAATTTAATATTGTGATACTTGTTATTTTGTAAAAATCACTGTAAAGCGTATATGAGAAAAAAAATTAATTCTAATTTTATAAAACACGGAATTTTTTTAAGAAAACTTCAAAAGAGCACCAATCCCATATTTTTACGAAAATAATGAGAACACATACTTTATTCTTTTGATATGTAAAATGAGAAAAAAAAATTTATAAAATTCTCAAAAATATATTTCATGGAATGAGAATATTTAAAATAGCATCTTTGTCTCCAATAAAACGATGTTAATGAATTATTTACTTAAACTTCAAGCATTTACCAATTCACAAGTGTTATACATTGAATCAATGATGCTTGAGGTTCAAATTAGCATTATAATATCAAATATTCATCACAGTAGCATTTTTAATTTCCACATATATAGGGTACAATGGGTCTGCTTGCTCTACAATTTTGAAACATAAAAAAAGTTACCCAAACAATTCACGATTTAATTAATGTACATTTATACATTGCCTGATAAGCATGTTGACATATCTTATAGATGATCATGTGTTTAATTGGTTAATAATTGTGGCGTTCGACATCAGGACACATGGGGCTTTTAAATATTATTATTTGCTCAAATGATTAGTTTTTAGTTTATATCATCGCACCCACCAGCTTTGGGATATTCCGATTCTTTAAAAGACATACCTGCATTATTGATTTTGATTCTTCAATTTTAGAATCCATTTTGCATATATAAAACAAAATTACACTCTCACTAGATTTATTTTTGTTAAAATCGTATGAATTTTATTTAATAATATAATTTATTTTAAAAAATACATTATTTTTGTTTATTCTTTTCAGAATTTTTGTAACCAACTATTTGATAAATGTTTATTTTTTAGATAAAATCCAAACTACCCGACCCGATTTAAATGCGAAAACAAAATTTCCAAATAATCATTTTTTTATTTACAAATTGGACTGACTCTTATTGTGACAAAGGTTTGGTTTTGGAGATTATCCTCAAGGGTCCTTTAATTATTCTTATTTGTTCCATTGGTTAGTTGTCAGTTTATGTCATCACTAATCAACCTTTTATTCTTCAATTTTAGAATCTATTTTGCATCTGATAAAGAAAAATATTATATCGTCAGTGAATGTGCACTTATTTTAAATTATAAGAATTTGGTTTAATTATAGTTTTAGTTTTATATTAAATTTTACAAATATTTTCTACCTGTCTCTTTAAAAAAAATTATTTTTTTAATTATATACATACATACATACATACATACACACTGAAAATTTTTACAACTCTTACTACTAAATTAATTATCGTTGATTTTCGTCAATTTAATGGTTATAATTTATTGAGTACACTTATTAATTAATTAATTATTAACGCTATATTGACGGAAATTAATGATAATTAATTTAGTAATAAGAGTTAAAACTTTTCAGTGGTAAGTATAACTGGCTTTATATATATATATATATATATATATATATATATATATATATATATATATATATATATATATAGGGGCAGGATATTCTTACACTGGTGTAAGAGTTAGAAGTCTTACACTCAATCTTGACCATTGATCCACTTGTATCCAATGGCTCACATTACTAAAAAATTTGAGCCCTTAGATATAAATGGGATCAATGGACAAGATTAAGAGTGTAACTTACACTGGTGTAAAATGTTCCTAACCCATATATATATATATATATATATATATATATATATATATATATATATATATATATATATATATATATATATATAGGTTTATATTTCTGCAGCTGCTATATGTGCAGCAATCAAATACTTGCCATATATATATTTGAAAGCATTAAATACGGGGAATCATAACCATACAAAGGATGAAAACATTAAATGTGGGAAAATCATAACCATACACCTGTCGTGGTTGTACGTAAAGCGGCTGCAAAAATGATTTTACCATATATATATATATATATATATATATATATATATATATATATATACGTTTGTTTTTTCTGTAATCAATGTAGATAAGTTATCTATATTAAGCCCAAAACAATGTTATTTTGTAATTATAATTTATTTCAAGTTTATAATAGTTTTTCTCATTATAATTTTTTAATCTTTCAACCCAAAATGACTTTGTTTTGGGATGGAATGTATATAACTTATCTACATTCACTGTTTTAAGCAGATGTCATGTGACTTGACAAAATGTTTGGTACGATAAAAAAATTATATGTATTATAAGTAGTACATAGTTATAATATTAAAGTTGTGTTTTTTCTCTCTTCAGAAATTTAACTATGTACTACATGTAGTACATAGTTATAATAATAAAGCTATTTTTTTCCTCTCCTCAGTAACTTTTCAAACAGTTGTCGGATGATGTAGAAGAGAAAAAAATAACTTTAATATTATCACTATGTCATGTTGTAAATAGTTATAATTTTTTAACCAGACCAAACCTTAGATTCAGTCACATGACAAATCAATGACAAATCATATATCAGGAGAGAAAAACTAATTAACGTGTTGAAAATCATATATATAGAGTCCTCGTATTCATCATTTGTTTGAAAATCTGCCTATATCAGGATCGACATTTCAAAAAACTAATGTGTTGTGTACGACACTCTCCGACACTTCAACAAGCGTTATAGAGACTCAAAAATGGATTCAAAAGTTACTTTATGTTACGTTTTTAGTTCGAAACAAGGTGGTTAAAATCAAGATTTTACGTAAAATCAAATGGGGTATAAAAAATCGTAACATAAAAAATCGTAAAAGCATTTTGAATATTTGTAAAATCGTTTTGATAAAAAAATCGTAAAAACGTAGTGATAAATCGAGATTTTAACTATCATGGCTCGAACTATTAGATCTATTAGATTCCTATTTCATTTATTGAGTTTAATATAAATATTTGTGATATCTTATATTTCTTTGCAAAATTGATGCATATTATAAGTTTATCTTCATTTTTTTATTAAATTATTGAATACTAAATATAATATACACTACATAAATTAAAAGTATTATTTAATATTAAAAAGTGTTGTCCAAATCTAATACTTTTTAAAATTAACGTGTCGGAGTGTCGTATCATATTTTGTGTCAATGTTGGTGCAATATAGATTCCCGAATATTCATATTGTCACGAGATGCACAATGTGAAAAGTTATTTTATGAAAGGGTTTGTTTTTTCCGATGTTACTTTAGATAAATTTATCTAATGTTCATCAAAATGATGTTGTTTTGGGACAAAAATCATGGTATTTTTGTAATTTTAATTTATTTCAGGGTTATAATAGTCTTTATCACTCTAATTTTTTAATTTTTCAACCCAAAACGACGTCGTTTCGATGAACATTAGATAAAGTTATCTAAAGTAACATCGGAAACTTTTTTCCTTTTATGAAAATATAAAATAAAATAAAAATGTTTTGGAACAACCCTCGGAACAGTTTCGAAATGTTTAACTACTAGATAATTTTGTCTTCGAGTGGATTTCTATAAATATTAAGAAAAGGAGAATTATTAGGGTTGGGTGGACACTATCAATATCAATGAGGCGTAATACAATATTTATTGATTAAATTTACTATTTATTTTAGGAGATGTTATATTTATTATTATTTTATTATTATCTCTTATTATTAAATTTTAATCGTAGATTTTTTAATCTAAAATTGTGATTTATTAAAAATTAATAATTAATTAATAAGTACAAGTTATAATCGTTTGATTGTCAAAAAGTAACTATTAAAATTTAATAATAAAAATAAAAATAATAATAATAATAAATTAATAAATATAACGTCTCCTTTTACTTTAATGACTCGGTTTCTAGATTATTTCTGCACTTTTTCGATCGGTGTAAACTAATCATTCAAAGATCAAACAATGTGATTTTACGAGTGATGTCTTTAACCTTTCAATATTTATTTTTTATAGCACAAGCACGTGATGAATTGGAACGGAATTGTTCTAGTTGGGTACGTTATCATATTAGAAATTTGGAAGGAAATTTTTTGTCATCTTCATATCTCAAATCAAATTAATTAAGTAATATAAATATTTACATTTTTTTGTTGAGTGTTTTTCAATAATTCTCACCCTCTTAAATAACTCAGGGCCATTTGGATGAATTTTTTCTCTCTTGCTTTTTTTATAGAATAAAAAACCATTTCTCATTGGAAGTTCGTTTGAATGTCTGTTTTTTTTTTTTAAATATAAGCCAAAAAAATAATCTAAAAATTTGGTTTTTTTTTTTAAGCTAAACATTTTAAGTTTTTTGATCCTTTTGTCCCTTATTAATTAATTAATAACCAATTTATCCCTCATCCAGAACTATCCACCAACCTGCCCCTCTTTAATCGACTAACTTGAAGTTTTAGTCGATGAAATGATCAAAATTCAGAAAGTTCATTGACTCGATTAAAAATCCCTCATGATTGATTAAATTTTGGGATTTTTAATCGACTACATCACAATATTAAAAATTCCGCCGACATTTAATCGACTAAAAATTGTGATGTAGTCGATTAAAAGTCCCGAAATTTAATCGATCAAAAGATATTTTTAATTGACTAAATTTCGAGCCAATGAACTTTCTGAATTTTGACCATTTAATCGACTAAAACTTCAAGTTAGTCGATTAAAGAGGGGCAGGTTGGTGATAGTTCTGGATGAGGGGCAAAAAGGTCAAAAAGCTAAACATTTTTTTTTTTTTTGATAACAAAAGCTAAACATTTTAGCTTTTAACAAAAAGTGAAGTTAAAAGTCAAATATTTTTTTTTCAAAAATTCAATATTTAAAAAAAAATCTAAATAGCTTTAACTTTTGTAAAAAAAATAATTCTAAAATAAACAAGACATATAAAAACTGTTTTTTGAAAGGCCAAACAAACGGGCTCTAAGTAAAAATGAGAACGAGGAGGGAGGTTGAAATAATAATAAAAAAAAAAGGAAAACAACGAAAAAAAATAAGTAGTTGTTTACCATAATTTAATACCGTATGGTGATTTCAACATGCAGACGGTTTAAACATTTTTCTTGTTTAGAAATTTATTATCTCATTCATCAAACACATAGTTTTATTAGAAATATGTGCAATAAATATCTATTATGTTAAATATTTTACACTTATTTACATAATTTGTATTCTTTTAAATAATTTTTTTTTATTAGGAATGTCTTAGGAGTTGGGTAAATTCGCAAACTAACACTCAAAGTAAATTGAGTTTAAAAATACTTCAAGGTTAAGTAGTGAGTTGGAAAAGTTCCAAACCAAGCAACATTTTTTGGGTTATCAAATTCCTTTAGCCATTATTAATTTTTTAAGTTAGGGTCTTCAGAATAACTAATTAATGATAATCTAAATTAGGTGAGTTGAACCAGAAAAATATCCCAAAATTCATCCAAACCCTGCATCGGACATTCCTAGTTTCTTATACCAACCTAAGCTAGTAGTGTTCATTGATAGAATCGAAATAGATGTGTGAACAAATTATATGGAATCTACTTATTTTTTATTTTTTAAAAAAATAGTCTATATTAAATCCAATTATTGCACACTAACAAGAATATTCAAAGTCCAATAATTAAACATTTGAATAATATTATACTGGATTGAATCATTGAACTCGATGAAATGGCAATATAATTAAAATGCCATGAGGGACAGCTATTTAGCCACCAAATAACGTGACATGACAAATTCGCATAAGGGAAAAAGAAATAAAAAAAAGTAAGAAAATGCACAAATCAGCATCTATAAATTGGATCCCATTGTCAGAGTTGCATCGTAGAAGTGTGTACTGTGTTTGTGTGAGTGTGAGCCAAAAAAAAGTAGAGAAAAACATTACACTATAGTGCTATTATTTTGGCTCAAAGATGGTAGGCCCAATGAGACCTCAGATTGTGCTATTTGGCTCCTCCATAATTCAGATGAGCTACACTAATGATGGTTGGGGTGCTATTCTTGCTAATTTGTATGCTAGAAAGGTACTTATTTGCTCCTTAATCATTTTAAGGATAATTTTCTCAATAAATTAGACTTTAGATTTATACACTTCAAATAGGTTCACTTATTACCAAACTCATAAAACTGTGAAAAAGTTTAGATAGTATAAAATGGTCAAATCCCATTGCATATTATTAAGGCTCCCAACTTATAAGGATAGGAATGAGAATTAATTATTTGCAATATCTTATCTTTATATTTTCAAAAGAAACTTATTAGAACCCGTGACCTTCCGATAATAACAAGGAACAACCTTAATATTGCTCCGAGGCTCGTCCTAGTTTAATTACTATAGCTATGTATTTAATGATGATGAATGAACTTGTTTTTATTATAATGACGTGGATACACAGGCGGACATAATTTTGAGAGGATACTCAGGTTGGAATTCAAGGCGTGCTTTGGAGGTTCTAGATGAAATTTTCCCCAAGGTACTTAGAAATTATTTGTTAAATGTCTAAGTATATTCCATTGTTTTCTTTTTGATTCTTTCTGTGTGTCCTAAAAATACTTTCGTTTTATTTGTTGTCATTGAGTAATGGCACCTGTGAAAAGAGTCAAGTGGTTTGTATTGGTCCAGTATAGATTAGTTTAAAAATTTTGCACATGAACTTGATGTCATGAATTTGTCTTGGAAGTGAGCGTGGACATGTTTAAATTAAATGTACATTATTTTGTTTTTATATTGTTTACTTTGGATTCAACTGAGCACAATGTGATACTTCTACTTTTTGAGAATCACAATGTGATTCTTGCTCATATTGAGATATAATGAATGATCCATTTAATTAACTCAGGATGCCCCTGTGCAACCATCATTGGTTATCGTCTACTTTGGTGGTAATGATTCTATTGAACCTCACCCATCTGGCCTTGGCCCTCATGTACCTCTCCAAGAATATGTTGAAAATATGAGGAAGATTGCTAACCATTTAAAGGTAATAAATCTCCATTTCAAACTTTGTTCATCTTGTGCCAATAAGCCTAATAACTTTGTTAATTCACTGCTTGCACAAAATGGTCTTTTCTTTTTTCTTTTTTATCTTCTTATATTTGTTGCTGCAAAGTTTGACACCAATCATAATGCTTTTCAGAGTCTCTCAGATCATATTCGCCTTATATTTCTCACCTCACCTCCCATCAATGAGGAACAAATCCGCAAAAAACTCAGGTACATTCAATTCCTATTTGATTATCATAACTTTTTATGGAAAATATTATAGATAATTGATGTTGAAACATACAGTTCTAACAAAAAGTGAAATAAGAACTACATCATGACACATAATCATTCACTTATTATCCCATTTCCCCGTACACAAGATAACATACAGAAATGATATTTGCACATAAGAAAATATTATATTATTTTGTTACAAAATAAAACGACAAAAATATAAGGGCAAGTCCAGAGCAGGAATAAAGTTGCTCTGTGACTCAGATCATAGATTTGAATTTAGAAAATAATGTGACTAATGTCAAGATCTGAACTTAAGCTTAAACAATGAAAAGGCCAAAATGCTACAAGTGATATCATAAGCTTAATAATAATAGTAGTAAATATTTTTTTTTGTTCCCTAACAAAAAATACGGTTTCCACTTTAATACCTTACAAAAAAAAATTAGTCTCGAGGTCCCTAAGAAATTCAAAGTGGACTCATTTAGTTGAAATTTTAATCTCACAAATTCAAAAAAGACCCACATTAGTCCCTCAAAAGGACTAAAATTGATGCACTTTGAATTTCATAAGGACCAGTCAACTAATTTTTTTTTGTAAGGAACTAAAGTGGGAACTGTGATTTTTTGTTAGGGACCCAAGAGGTATTTATTCTAATATCTAGGCTCTCTCATTTCCTATTTCTTCAAAATTAATTTACATAGAAAAATTCGAAATTCTGATGATCATTTTTGTTGGAGTGAATCCAGTGCAACGCAGACAGGAAGAACAAATGAATGCTGTGGAATATATGCAGAGGCTTTAATGGAGCTATGCCAAGAGATGAATATCAAAGCCATTAATCTTTGGTATGCAATCCAAACAAGGGATGATTGGTTAGATGTTAGCTTCACGTAAGTATATATGCTCACAAATATACATACCCCTTAATTGAAAAAAAGCTTAAATATGCATTTCCTTCATTTGATTAAGTTATTTGGTTATTCCTTAGGGATGGAGTTCATCTATCAGGTGAGGGAAGCAAAGTAGTAGTGAAGGAAATATTAAGGGTTCTAAGAGAAGCAGATTGGAAGCCTAGTTTGCATTGGATGTCAGTGCCAACTGAATATGCAGAAGATTCACCATATTATCCTCCAAGTCAAGATGGAACAACTACTATAAATGTGTCTTATAGTATCTCAAGGAAAAGTTTGCAGTGGGATTTGTAAAACTATTATATGCATTATTTTGCATCTCATGAAATGAGGCTCTATTATGTAGAGCCCTTAAGCAACATGCTGCTCTCATATGCTCAATGATAAATGTGAGAGTTGTTCTTGGTGCTGGAAGTCCCTCCCCCTAAGGGGATTGTTGTGATTTGTGAATTTGTGATTTTTTGCATTTTTCTCTTCCTATATATCAAATAAATATGTTCAGCAATTTTCTTTCTTATAATGTCAAATCATTGTCCATTCTTGTATCTCTCTCTCTTTCTCTCTCTCTATTATATATTTATATTATATATATTGGCTTGAGGAGTAATTAATTAACGATATCAACCATTAATCATTTATTATTATTTCTCAAATAAAAAAAGAGAGCATAAACAGATTTTTCATGTCATAAAAAATGTAATTCAACAAGTTAAGATAAATTAAAGATATTTTTTTAAATTTTAATCTATTTACACAACTTGAATCTAAAAATTAAATCATATATAAATTTATATTAACAGTTCTTCAAAATATTACCACAAACATAAAAAATAAAATCAATATAGTTCTCCAACAATGTTCAAGCATGATTTGCCTTGACTGCTGTTGCATAATTAACGGTGGACTTGGGTGTATCATCAGTGCATAGAGTATATAATTTTAAACTTATTTTTAAATCCAAATGAAGGAGTAGGTATAATTGTGTTTTATGTGGAAAAAAAAGAAAAAAAAAACAAATTTTACATAATTTAAAATTTAAGATTTGAGATCTGTTTTAAATAATTTAATTATAATTATTTATTATTTATTATTTATTTTTTAGAAGGTAGTTATCGTTATATTTATTTTTAGAATTTTAAATTTTAGATCCATTTGTAATTAGTCTATAAAAAAGAGTGTTTAAGACCCTTGTGTAGGAGTTAAATTTTATTATTTTAATAATTATAATCAAAAACAAAAAATATCTCTTTTATCAAATTTCAATTTCTTTTTAGTCCATTTTCTATGCGATTTCCGCATCAATTGAAGAGGAGATTAACTAATGTTGGAGGAAGATCTTTGATACCAATTCGATGTGGTTTTGGAGACTATATGCTCGTTTTCTTGACAGAAAATAGCTTCTTGGTAGTTTGTATATTTAGCAAGAGGAAACAAATAGATCTAGTTGTGCAGATGGAAAGGATTATCGGTGATTACAAAGTTAATGTGATTAAACAAAGAGTCGCATAATAGCTATCAACTATTGTTTTTATTCTTTGAGATCTATGATGCCAAATTCTAGTCGATGCAATTATAAACTCATTCATTTCTAAAAGACAAAAATTGTACTTATATATTATTATATTCTAATAATATTTCACTATTTTTGTGAAAACCGATAATTACATTTTTATTTTCCTCCTTAAAATTTTGGTCCTGGAATTTAAAAGAGTTTATAAAAAATTTAGAGCAAGTATAAAATATGGGAAAAACTATTCTCGAGCCATAGGAGAGTAGTCCATTTTCCTGTAGAGACATGGATTTTTATGTTTTTTATTTTATTTTTATATTTCATAATTATATGAGTCCCACCACATGATTGTGAGAGTGATAGAAGATAGTTTCTCTTCTGTTATTGTAGATTACTAAAGCCCATAAAATATATGTTATTTTATTTATCTTTTTTTCATGTCTATTAATCTTCAACACCATTAGATTAGAATCTGAAAAAGAGAGAGAAATGATAAAGATTAGTTCAAACAATGATCCAACGGTATTGAAAAGTGATAGATAAAATAAACATGAAAAAAAAGATTCACTTTTTCTGCAGTTACTGCAGATAAGTTACCTGCAGTAAGCTTAATACGACGTCGTTTTGAGGGAAAAATTATGGCATTTTTATAATTTTAATTTATTTTAGGGTTATTATAGTCTTTACAATTATAATTATTTAATTTTTCAATCCCAAAAAGACGTCGTAAATGCAGATAACTTATCTGCATTAACTGCAGAAATATTATTCTGAAAAAAAAATTAAGTAAAATAACCTATCCCCAAATATAAATACTTCTCACATAGGAACTTTTCTAAAAAGTCATTAAATTTGGTTTAATGATGAAGGATTTGGGTAATTTGCATGATATTATAAGTTTGAACTTTAATACCCACTATTATATATATATATATATATATATATATATATATATATATAATTATTTCTACAGCCGCTTTATGTACAACAACGACAGGTGCATGGTTATGATTCTCCAATATTATATATAAACATGAAAAAAATAGATAAAAATATCATATCCCAATAAATAAATTAAAGCAAGAAGAGTTAACATAAGAGATATGTTTTATTGGGTGTTTGGTAAAGGATCTTAAAAAAATTAATGGTGCTTACCGATTGAATTAGATCAATTACAAAAAAAAAAAGCAACAATCAATCAATCAATAACCTAATAGTTTTTAGCAGTATTATATAATCGATTTGTTCTAAAATGGAAATAAAATATAACCTAATCTAACTTATATCAATTTAATTTAAATTAGTTTTTTTTTTTTTTAAATATACGTCTATAAATTCAGATCTGCACTATATCAGAGTGATTATGTTTGATTGTTGTGGGAGTCAGAGAGTAGGAGAAAAGAAGATGGTAGGACCAGTGAGGCCTCAGTTTGTGTTGTTTGGTTCCTCCATTGTTCAGCTCTCTTATTCCAGGCAAGGTTGGGGAGCTATTCTTTCTCACTTGTATGCTCGTAAGGTACCTTTTTTGTTATTCTTAAAACCAAACACTATGACCATGATTTATGTGAGTTAAAACTGTGAAAGAAGAGGATTATTGGATATTGAGTTATGCTAATTATTAAGAATTAACTTTAGGAATTCATATATAGAGATTAACTGACTATAGGGTTATTCACTATCAGTTCTTACTTCAGTTTTGAATTTAATGAAATTGCTTTCTTTTTATTATAGTCCTCACATATTGACATAGCAGAGGTATAGAATTTTATAAAGAATATAAATAAAGTATAAAATAATATATATAGAATACATTATAATAAAATTTTATAATTCAAAGGAAAAAAAAAGCAGTGTGTTTTTATTCAAATCGCACTGTGATATTATATTCAACCAATTCTGTGCTTCAATATAATTAACAGGAGTAAGGGTTGTGTGATATTGATGTTCTTTGTCATGGTTTTCCATAGATGTGTACCTATGCATCATAGTCCATAGAGATTGATGTGCTGTTTTCCAATTTCTGGATACTGGATGATCTATACTGAGACTTATATTTTATTTGCATTTTGATTGACCTTCGAGGGATAAACATAAAGGGGTTATGTTTCATCTACAAGAACAAGACTGCACGCAATGTGATAAGTCCTTAATTATGAAAAAATAAATAAATGAAGTCCCATTTATCCATGATTTGGATATGCAAGAAAATGCAGCTTGTTTTCAAGTGGAAGAAATCTTAATATTGAAGATAAACCTAAGTTATCGAGTGTTAGAGAGATATTATATAAAACCATTGAAGGTCATCACTCATAAGTTTTAGCTTTTGGGTGAGATTGTTGCTTTACATGGTCGGTGACCACGGGGTCACGAGTTCGATTACTGCCACCCCACTTTCAAGTGGAATTAAGTAAGCACAAGGTAGAAACAAAATTTGGGTTGTGTAATATCCACATTTCAAATCCAAAAGGCTCTTATACGAGAGGATGTGTTAGAGAGATATAATATAAAGACCATTGCTGGACCTTCACTTCTAAGCTTAATATAAAATCAAGGAATATCCGAATTTGCAGGAAGCAATACCATATTGAGTACATTTTGAGGAAAAGATTGTCCTACTGCACTCCACCAATCCTTCTTTCTTCCAGTACAAGGCCATGGTATTAGAGTAACATCTAATTATTTCAATGAGACTACATGGGAACACTGCATATAAAATGCCTAACTTTTAAAATATCAGCCGATAATGGAATGAAATTACATTAATATTTGTCTTTGAAGGATGTATGATGATGGTTATTGAGTTTAACTTATCACATATTGACATGATATAGGCGGATATAGTTCTGCGAGGATACTCAGGTTGGAATTCAAGGCGTGCTCTGCAGGTTCTGGATGAAATTTTTCCCAAGGTATTGAGATTCTGAGTATTAAACGCCCCTGTTGATTAAAAATTTCCCCCTTTCATTATCTTGAATCTTTTGTCCTTTTTTCCATAAATGTTAAAAAATGGTTATTCTATTTGTGGTCATTTGAGTAACAAATGGCAACTCTGGGAAAGAGTTGGCAAATTGACTGGGTATGCTACTGATTTGCTTGAAGAATCTTGTACATGATATCCTCCACTTGTGTTAGAAGTGAGCATGGACATATTAGGAAGATTATTCTGAATTTTAGGATGTTAAATGTACTACAGTGAACTTCATAATTTGAAGCTTGCTCTTTTTGTTTAGATTCAGATATGCGTAACTTACTTCGTTCTTGCTCAGACTGACAATTAAGGAATCACCCATTTGATGTGTCATCTTCTTTAACTTAGAATGCCTGTGAGCAACCATCGTTGATAATTGTGTACTTTGGTGGTAATGATTCTATTCTTCCGCATCCAAGTGGCCGTGGTCAGCATGTACCTCTCCAAGAATACATTGAAAATATGAGGAAGATTGCTATCCATCTCAAGGTAAACTTCCACACTAGAGTACTATATTCCTGTCTTAATTATTCTTATTATGTGAAAGGAATTCTTCATCCTTCAAGTATTTTGCAGTGCTTGCACAATCTTTTTTTTTTTTTTTCTATGTATCTCATATAAATATCACTGCAAAGTTTGACTCATATCCTAACCATTGCCAGAGCCTTTCTAAGAAGACTCGCATTATATTTCTCAGTGCTCCTCCCATCAATGAGGCACAAATTTATGCAAACAGGTAAGGACTGCAATTTGTTTGCTATTTGATTATTATGATTTCACAGAAAAGTAGATAGATTCATACTAGTGATGCCGCATGCCTACACTTATATCTAGACTATGATTACTATGTAGGATAAACTGCAAACAACCTCTTTCCTAGTAACTCCCCTCTCCTCAATCTGGTACATCCGTATCATGAACTCAAAGTTTGTTATACATAAATATAACCCGAACCCAAATGTCTATGTGACATTTTGTTCTTCAGAAATGAGCTCAAGCTTGAGTAATAGCATGGTCGATATGTAAGAATTTACATCTACAGCTTAAAACCTGCTAGACTTGAATCTATTATACTAGCATATGATAAGTTTAGCTCATATCAACATGCTTATTTCCTGATTTGTTTGGAATATACATTCAATCTGAAACTTTGACGAATAAATTGTTGGAGTGAAACCAGTGATCCATTGGGGCAGCGGTTAAGGACAAATGAATCCCTTCGATTATACTCAGAAGTGTGTTTGGAGCTGTGCCGTGAGATGAATATAAAGGCCATTGATCTCTGGTCTGCAATCCAGAAAAGGGATAACTGGAGAGATGTTTGCTTCATGTAAGTATATTCTCGTATGTCCCTGAATTGAAAAGGTTCAAGTCTGTGTTTGCTTCATTTGATAAGGTGGTTTGGTTATTCCTTAGCGATGATGGAATTCATTTGTCAGCTGAGGGAAGCACGACAGTGGCAAAAGAGATATTGAAGGTCCTTGAAGAAGCAGATTGGGAACCTAGCCTGCACTGGAAGTCATTGCCAATTGAATTTGAAGAAGAATCACTGTATGGTACACTTGGCCCTGATGGAAAGACAACTATAAATGTCTCAATCATTGTTGTTAAAATCTCGATTTATCACTATGATTTTACATTTTTATAATTTTTTTTCATCAAAACAATTTTACTAATATTGCAAACACTTTTACGTTTTTATGATTTTTTGCGATTTTTTTACATTACGATTTTACGTTTTACGATTTTGTAATCCCCTTCCGATTTTACTTAACTTCTCGATTTTAACAACATTAGTCTCAGTGATCCACTTGTCTCAATTGAATTTGGAGAATGTTAGAGAGATATAATATAAAACTATTGAAGGCCCATCACCTATAAGCTTAAGCTTTTGTGTTAAACTGATTCCACTAGAAAGGAGCGACGAGGATCAAATTCGTGACCCCGTGGTCACGAAAGCTCTGATACCATGATAAACAACCAATTCAACTCAATAGCTTAAGCTTATAAATGATGGACCTTCAATGATTTTATATTAAATCTCTCTAACAGAGAAGGTTCACCATATGATTCACTGGGTATTATGTTTTCGTTTTCAGAGGTAGAAAAGGAGAAAAGTGGGTAGTAGGACCAGTGCGGCCCCAATTTGTGCTGTTTGGTTCGTCCATTGTTCAGCTCAGTTACTCTATGGCAGGTTGGGGAGCTATTCTTACTCACTTGTATGCCCGTAAGGTATTTTCTTCTTCCTAAAACCTTGGTGTGTGAGACTGTGAAAGAGGATGACTGGATTTTGAGTCATGCCAAATATTACGAATTAACTTTAGGAATGCATATTTAGGAATCCAAGAGTTATGCTAAATATATGAACTTTTAAATTGTTAACTTCAATTTTGTAACTGACTCACCTTAGAGATTTTATATTTATAACACAATAGTATAAAATAAGGGGGCGAACCGGAGTAGTGCTAAAACTGTTCCTTCATGACTGAAAGGTCATGGGTTCGAATCTAGGAAACAACCTCTTTGCAATTATTTAAGGGTAAGGTTGCGTACAAGGATTTCCTCCATCCCACACTCACTAGTCGGGTTTAACGGGGAGTGATAAAACACAATAGTATAAAATAATTTGCGATAAATAGCATTACTCTTGGACTTCAATCACCTTAGACTGAATGGACTATTCTGTATCAGTTCTTACTTCAATTTTGAATTAATGAAATAGTGTGGAGTTGCTTTCTTTTTATTACAGTCCTTACACATTGACATATCATGTGTATCAAATTGTTGATTCTGTCATGATTTTCTATAGCTATGCACCTATGCTTAATAGAGAACGATGCGCTGTTTTCTTGTTTTTGGAAACTGGCTGACTTACATTAAAGGGGTTCTGTTTCATCTACAAGAACAAGACTGCACGCAATGTGATGAGTCCTTATTTATGAAAAAAAAATGACGTCCCATTTATCCCATAATTTAGATAATATAAAAATATGCAAGACAGCGCAGCTTGTTTTGAAGTGGAAGAAATCATAAAATGGAAGATCAACCAAAATTATTGAGGAATATCCTAATTTTCAGTCAAATAATAACCATATTGAGGACTTTTTAAGGAAATGATGGTCCTACTTGCACTATGCCCCAATCCTTCTTTCCTCCAGTACAAGGCCACGGTATTAGAGTAACATCTAATCATTTCAGAGAGATTAATTTAAGAACACTGCATATAAAAGGCCTAACCTTTTAAAATATCAGTCAATGATGGAATGAAATTAAAATTTATATATGCCTTTGTGGGATACATTATGATGGTCATTGAATTTAATTTATCACATATTGACATGACGTAGGCAGATATAGTTCTGCGAGGATACAATGGTTGGAATTCAAGGAATGCTCTGCAGGTTCTGGATGAAATTTTTCCCAAGGTATTGAGAATCTGAGTGTTAAACACTCCTGTTGTTTCAAAATTTCCCCCTTTGATCATCTTGAATCTTTGTCCTTTTTTCACAAACGTTAAAAAATGGTTATTCTATTTATGGTCATTGAGTATCAAATGGCACCTCGGAAAAGAGTTGACAAATTGACTAGTTATGCTACAGATTAGCTTGAAGAGTACATGATATCCTCCACTTGTGTTAGAAGTGAGCATGGACATATTAGAAAGATTATTCTGAGTTTTAGGATGTTAAATGTACTATAATGAACTTCGTAATTATCACAATTTGCAGCTTGCACTTTTTGTTTAGATTCAGCTTAACGTGATTACTTTGAATCTTGCTCAGACTGACACATCAGTAATCACCCTTTTGCTTTGTGTCATCTTCTTTTACTTAGAATGACAGTGAGCAACCATCTTTGGTAATCGTATACTTTGGGGGTAATGATTCTATTCTTCCACATCCAAGTTGCCGTGGCCAACATGTACATCTCCAAGAATACATAGAAAATATGAGGAAGATTGCTATCCATCTTAAGGTAAACTTCCACACTGCAATACCACATTTCTGTCTTTATTATGATTATTATATGAAAGGAATCCTTCATCCTTCAAGTATTGTGCACTTCTTGCACAATCTCCTTTTTTTATCTCATATTTCTCACTGCAAAGTTTGACACACATCCTAACTATTGCCAGAGCCTTTCAAAGAAAACTTGCATTATATTTCTCAGTGCTCCTCCCGTCAATGAAGCACAAATTTATGGAAACAGGTAATGACTGCAATTGATTTGCTCTTTGATTATTATAATTTCACAGAAATGTAGATACATGCATACTAGGGATATCTCATGCCTAAATTTATATCTAGACTAGTATTATGTAATGACACATTTACTTACGTAGGATATACTGCAAACAATCTCTTTCCTAGTAACTTCCCTCCCTTCAAACTGGCACATGATCTATGTCATGAACCCGAAGTTTGTTATACATAAATATAACCTTTACCCAAATGTTTATGTGATATATTGTTCTTCATAATTGAGCTCAAGCTTGAGTAATAGCATGGTTGATATGTAAGAATTGACATCTTCAGCTTAAAACCTACAAGACTTGAATCTACTATAATGGCATATGAAAGTTTACCTCATGTCAACATTCTTATTTCCTGATTTTGTAAAGAATCAATTCAACCCAAAAGCTTAAGCTGTTGGGTGAGGCTACATTAATAGTTTTATATATCTCAACACGCCCGCCCCCTCACACGAGAGCCCACTGGGCTTGAAGAGTGGACAATGCACAGACCCACCTAACACGCCCCCTCACACGAGAGCCCACTGGGTTTGAAGAGTGAACAATGCACAGACCCACCTACCTGTGCGAACAAAGAAATTCCACTTGAAAGAAAGTGGGGGGCGGCGAGGATCTAACCCGGAACACGAGGCTCTGATACCATGTAAAGAACCAATTCAACCCAAAAGCTTAAGCTGTTGGGTGAGGCTACATTAATGGTTTTATATATCTCAACGCGCTCCCTCACACGAGAGCTCACTGGGCTTGAAGGGTGGACAATACACAGACCCACCTAACAGTTTGTAATACACATTCAATGTTAAAACTCTGATGAATAAATTGTTGGAATGAAACCAGTGATCCACTGCGGCCGCGGTTACGGACAAATGAATCCCTTCGAAGATACTCAGAAGCATGTTTGGAGCTGTGCCGTGAGATGAATATCAAAGCCATTGATCTATGGTCTGCAATCCAGAAAAGGGATAACTGGCAAGATGTTTGCTTCATGTAAGTATACTCTCATATGTTCCTGAATTGAAAAGGTTATAATCTGTTCTTCCTTCATTTGATAAGGTGATTTGGTTATTCCTTAGTGATGGAATTCATTTATCAGCTGAGGGAAGCAAGATAGTGGCAAAAGAGATATTGAAGGTTCTTGAAGAAGCAGAGTGGGAACCTAACCTGCACTGGAAGTCAATGCCAATTGAATTTGGTGAAGATTCACCATATGATCCAATTGGCCCTGATGGAAAGACAACTACAAATGTCTCAAGTTGGACCTTCCTAGAAACTACAGAATGGGACTAGTCTTATGTACATTTGAAAACTTAAGACAAGTCCCAGTTCATAGAATCCTTAGGCAACAATCACAAAATAACAGGAACTTTGAACTGTGCCTGCAGAAATATGGCGTTCTTAGTTCCTTTACCTGTGTCACTAGTCCCTGGTTTTTCACTGTGTGAGTGGTATGAACTTGTGACTATAATTGCTTTTTAATTAAGTCAATTGCTTGTTAGTTTCACCATTTTATGGTTTTTTGTTGGCTAAGGTTATACATTACATGTTTTGTTACTACAGATTAAAAAGGGAAATCAATGGTGAGCGAAGTTGATAGAATAGTTTAGTGTGCATTATAACAATAGAACTCACATGATTGATTGTGGGTTTGGTGCTGCCTATTTGTCCACTTTGTGCAAACTGGGTAAGTGTTATATTTAGTAAATAACATGTTAAATAGCACTTTAAACTCAAGAAATTCATGAAGAGAATTATTAATTAAAAACACCAAACAAGTTACAATTACGTGAGATGGATAATTTCTAGTAATAGTACAAGAAAAATGACAGCTATTTAAAATATTATTATATAGACCTAGTCACGTGAAATTTTCACATGTGACGATTCATCTCCGAATTCTTTACTCAATGAAAATTTACGCTATGCAAATGAGTGGATAATGATACATTAACACGTGTTTTAATTTTTTTTCTCTCGAATAAACAAAATATAAAGGAGACGTAAGTTTTTAAACATAAGTATATTATTTTCTTTTAAGGAATTTATTAATCTCATGTAGCATAAGATGACTTATCACATGTTATAGAAATAAATTATGTGGGTCCCATCATTTTAAAAAAATAAAAAAAACAATGACACGACTTTTAATGTTTCACTAGTATAAGAGAGTTCTCCTCTTCGACGTAACATAATTTAAACCCTTTCTTTAATATATAGTTATTCAGTTTTCAACACGTTGTATTCCAAGTATTTGGTGAATCCTTGGAAAAGGGAGAACCCAATGCAACGCTACGTGATACGCCAAGTCTTTGATTATTGGTGTGCCGCAGCACTTAACCGATGTTGTTGCCAAACTGGGACGTACATTTTGGAAGTTCTTAATCCTGTGTGACAAACTCATCTTGTCGCTTTGGACTAAAATTAATAATAATCAAAGTTGATTTTTCTAACAAACGATTTATGCTGCTCTCTGATTTGTTGGCACCCAGTCATATCATCAATTCAACATTTGGGATATACTATAAAAAAATGTTGTTTTTGACTGTTGAATTGAACAAAAATATATAGTCTATCATCACATGTTTTTTTATATTTTTTTCTTTTCTCTTCACCCATTACCCATTAGTTACTCTGTTATTTTTGTTACATGAGAGGCTTAATAAGTAGTAAGGTAATGAAGGGATAAGGTTTCTAAGACGTTATCTGAGCCAATTTGTTCATGTATAAAATCTTGTGTGATAAGTCAGTACAGTAGTCTAGCTACATTTGTTGTAAAGAGTAAATTTTGAGTACTCATGTATTACCTAATTTCTTACTAAAAATTAGAAATAAGTGAAATCTTATAATATTAAAAAAAAAAAAAGTGTTGCAAGCATAGTTATTAACCGGGACCGAACTGGTTAGTCAGACTGGTTCAGCCAAAAATCGAATCACTAATCGATTTGGTTCAGTTAATTATAGGATTAAATCTGCAATTCAATTGGTAGGAAACTAATGAACCAAATATATCAAATTTGCAAGCAATGGTAATCAAACATGCACCTTTATAAGTATATGTAAGTTCAACCACTAGATCAAAGTGATTTTCTTGTTAAAACATAATTAACTATTATTATATTTATTATATATTTTTATATAAATTCAATTCAACCGTACAACAGTCCCATTAATCCAATACATTGACCAAATCAATCACTAGTCTAAATTTAATAACATTGGTTGTAACAGGTTAAGTCACCTTCAAAATTTTGAATTCCTTTTATTTTATATGTGCAATTTTTTTATTCAAAAAAATCTAGTACTTAATATCTTTATTAATGATGTTTTAACTACCCTATCAAAATTGTATAATTCTGCCTCTAGGAGTACTAAGAATATTATACACGTATTATGTTTTTTTTTAGGGGATAGTCTTTAAGTGCATTGACAGTTTTTGTTACTTCTTTTAAATTATTATTAACAACCATGCACATGATAGTTTTTCTAACAAACAACAACTAAATTAATAAGGTTGCGGCTTTCGATGAGAAACGTCTTACTTGTAAAATAAGAAAAACATCTGAAAACCCTCTATAAATTTTCAGCCCCATTGTCCCAGTTTTCATATGTTTGTGCTTGATAAAGAGAGAGATGATAGGACCAACGAGGCCTCAATTTGTGTTGTTTGGTTCTTCCATTGTTCAATACAGTTATTATGAAGGTTGGGGTGCTATTCTTTCTCACTTGTATGCTCGCAAGGTACTTTCTTCATCCTCTTAAAACCTTCACGAGTTTATTAATGTTATTCATATACATTATAATATCTTACATCAATCTTCATTAATTGTAAGAGAAGTATACTAAAAAAGTTGATTTTAGATGAGATAATTCTTTATTATGATATTAGAGCTTCGGGTGACCACATAATCATAAGTTCGATTTTAATGTGCCCTCTACTTTTTAATAAAATTAAATCAACGTAAAAAGGAAAAAAAAAAAACCTATGTGATATTTACATTTCAAGCCAAAACACTATTACATATGTTAAAGAAATATAATAAAAAAATCATTGATGAACCTTCGTATTAAGCTTTTAGGTTATAATTATTCTTTAGAATTGGAGAGATGGAAACTCATGTTGCTCGTTTATCTCTCCTTTTTAGCATACAATGAAGGTGTATAGATATGTTAGAGATTGTGATATATAAATAACATAGTTCTACGGAGTTAGGAATTTTAAGAATGCGAAATTTGTGAACGACGATCCACCCGTTGCTTGGATGAAATTGCTGTATTCTGTCATAATTTCCCATACTCACATGCTTCAAAGAAATTTAGTTTTTCTACTTATATTTGTGGACGACCCAATTGTAACATTTATTTTATTACCATGTTGTTTGACTTTTAAAGAATAAATATAACGGGTTAGGGACGTTTAGTCTACAAAGGACAAGAGTGCACGCAATGTAATTGATCCTCAATTATATACTAATGATTCAGAAATATATTAAGAGATATGCAAAATCTTACAGCTTGTTTTCGCGTGGAAGAAATCTTAAAATGGAAGATAAACCTAAATAGTTAAGCAATATCCACTATATATATTGATGACCTTTTGAGGAAATGGTGATCCTACAAGCACTCTTCATTCCTTCTCTTCTTTCAACCCAAGGCCACGCATTGCATTAGAGTAACATCTCATTGTTGTATAATATTGTTTGGAAACCTTAACTTTTTTCCTCAAACTATTTTAGGTATTCATATTTTTCATTTATATGACCAAGGATCTGAATAATTTTTAGTCAAAGGGGGAAAAAAAAAACTTACGTGGTAAATAAAAAACATGTCACTAATTAAATTATATGTCAGCAATATATAGTATTCTCTTAAGAATTTTTTTATTTCTTTTTTGTATGATAATAATATTATACTTGAAAATTTAAAACTTCACTGTTGAAAAAAAAATTGCTAATTATTCACCTCGGTGGACTATGGATTAATAATCCAAGCCTTTCTTTTTAAGATGTTTGATTATCGTATATAGTGACCCTTTGGATGGTCTTGATTGGCCGTCTCAATTAATCGTCCGATAAGGCCAAGAACACGTATGATCCTTAGCATCTCATCACACATGCATGTTCCCTTCATGCATCCCCACACACGTGACCCTCAACATTGGAAGTCATGCAACCTCACACCATGTGGGATCCACAAGCCTGAAAACAATTATGGCATCTCATTTCCCTCACTTAGAGAAAATCTGGGAAATGATATTTTCATATGAAAAAGTGGTCATGTGATCATGTTATTTGATCACAGTCATTCGTTGATGTATAATTTTTTAAATGAGTAATTGTGATCAAATAACATGATCATATGATCATTTTTTCACATGAAAAAATCCTTTTTCAGATAATCTTGTCCATTTTATAAATAATGGGTCATATCTCAATGCAAGACATCTTCATCTTTATTGCTTTTATGAGACCAACATGATAACTTTTGAGAGTCTTGGTTCATGTCATTGCTTATTCCTAACTCTGACAAGTTCAATAAATGTGAAAAAAAATATTGGAGTGTATTTATATTTATGAATGCCTTTTCGGGAGTAATAATGCAATGGTCAATGACTATAACTTACCCTACATTGACATGACGTATAGGCGGATATAATTTTGCGAGGATACGCTGCTTGGAATTCAAGGCGTGCTCTACAGGTTCTGGATAAAATATTTCCTGAGGTATGGTGGAGCATCTCATCTGAACGTTAATTTTCTCTGTTGAATCAGATTTTTGTTACTTATTAGCTTGAAGAGTCTTGCGAATGATATCTTGAACTTCCTTTAGAAGTTATCATTGACATATTAGGAATATCATACTGAATTTCACATTATTAAACGTGCTATAATGAACTTAATTATCAAGTTTTTTTTGTTTTTTTCATCTCTTACATTTAGCTCTGCACCTTGTGATTTACTTTGATTCTTGCTGGGACTAACAAATATGGAATAAACCCTTTTGCACTGTCATCTTCTTTAATTAACTCAGAATAACACTGAACAACCATCATTGGTGATTGTGTACTTTGGTGGTAATGATTCTATTATTGCAAATCCAAATGGCCTTGGTTCTCATGTACCTATCCAAGAATACATCGAAAATATGAGGAAGATTGCTATCCATTTGAAGGTAAATTTCCACGCTAGAGTACCACATTCCTGTGTTAATTATTATTATTATTATTATTATATGAAAGAAATCCTCCATCCTTCATTTTTTTACCTTATATTTATGACTGCTAAGTTTGACACAATCCTAATGATTGCCAGAGCCTTTCAGAAAGCATTCGCATTATATTTCTCAGTACTCCTCCCATCAATGAGGCACAAATCCATGATAACAGGTGAGGAATGGAATTGGTTTGCTATTTGATAATTATTATAATTTCCCAGAAAGGTAGGTAGATTCATACTAATGATGCCTCATGCCTACACTTCTATCTAGACTATAATTACATAATAACACAGTTACTTATTTAGTATATTATGAAAGAAAAAAAGTGTTTGTCTTTTGAAATGACACAACTTATGTTATCTCACTCTCACAAAGAGATGAGACTCACACCTTTACTTTTTTTTGTTCACTCTCTCTTCTTCATGATCTATCTCTTTCTTTCACTTAAAATAATACAACTTTACATTCTTTAAAATAACATATATTTTTCCCATACCGCAAACAACCTCTTTCCTAATAACTCGTCTCTCCTAAGTTTTTTATACATAAATGAAACCTATAGCCAAATGTTTATGTGACATTTATTCGAAATTGACATAAATTGAAAAACAAAAAAGAACAGGTAAGATAGATTTGACATGGTAATTTATCCTGATTCACTCAATGTAATCTATGATTCACTCAATGTAATCTATGTCCAGCTTGTCTGTATTATATTCATCTCATCGTCACTCGTTACAAGTCACTCAGTTTAAAAAGAATATAAATAAAATTTAGAAAACCCTAATAATAGTTATTCATGGGTCCAAGTCCAAACTACTAAGAAAAATATAATTATAATAAATTAAAGACCTACAACAATACCGCGCCTATATAGACCCCGGAGCCCTCGTCAACATGCGAATTACAAGCTATATGTACCCAACAATATTGTCCTTAAAACTTCAGCTCAAGTTTGAGTAATGGTTGATATGTAAGAATTTAAATACTCAGCTTAAAACCTACGAGACTTGAATCTATTATACTGGTATATGATAAGTTTAGCGGATATCTGGTTGCTTGACAAGACCCTTTGACATTCTTATTTCCTGATTTTTTTATTTTTGGAATTTACATTCAATCTTAGACTCTGATGAAAAAATTGTTGGAGTCAAACCAGTAATTCACAGGGGCAGCCATTGAGGACAAATGAATCCTGTCGAATATATTCAGAAGCATGTTTGGAGCTGTGCCGTGAAATGAATATCAAGGCCATTGATCTTTGGTCTGCAATCCAGAAAATGGATAACTGGAGAGATGTTTCCTTCATGTAAGTATACTCTCATATATTTCCCTGAATTGAAAAGGTTCAAATATGCATTTCCTTTCATTTGATTTTGGTGGTTTGGTTATTCCTTAGAGATGGAATTCATCTGTCATATGAGGGAAGCAAGATAGTGGTAAAAGAGATATTGAAGATCCTCAAAGAAGCAGAGTGGGAACCTAGTCTACACTGGAAGTCAATGCCAGCTGAATTTGGAGAAGATTCACCATATGATCCAGTTGGCCCTGATGGAAACACCACTTTTAATCTCTCAAACTTTCCCTTCCCAGAAAGTATTGAATGGGAATACAATTAACCACCAATTCATAGAATTCTTGGGCAACATATTATATAGCCATAAAATATAGCAGGCTTTTAGTACTGTGCCTATAGATATATGTTATTCTTAGTTCATACGTGATCAATATATAATAGATAGGAGATAAATTGTGAACTTGTGATTGTGACTTATATTTGTACTTTGATTGAGCCAGTTGCTCAGTAGGTTTCACCATCTTATGGTTGTATAGCTATAATTTATGTCGAAAAAGAAAGAGTATGACAAGGTGGAAGAGTGACCATTTTGCCACACTTGGCAAAAAAATTTACCAGACTGCCACGCCAACAGTAAATTTTGCCAAAATGCCACGCTGCATCCTTAGCCGTTGTTGAATTCAACGACGGCTAAGGATGCAGCGTGGCATTTTGACAAAATTTACTGTTGACGTGTCAGTCTGGTAAAATTTTTTGTCAAGTGTAGCAAAATGGTCACTCTTCTTGACAAGGTCAACATATAATGTCAAATAAATATGATTTGTGATTTGTAAACTTGTGATTTTTTTGCTTTCCTATCAAATAAATATGTTCAGCAATTTTCTTTCTTATAATGTCAAATCATTTTTCATTCTTGTATCTCTCTATCTATATTATATTATATATGTATTGGCTTGAGGAGTAATTAATTAATGATAACAACCATTAATCATTTAATATTATTTCTCAAATGAAAAAGGACATAGAATAAACAGATTTTTCATGTCATAAAAAATGTAATTCAACATGTTAATTAGATGAATTAAACATATTTTTTTTTATTTATTTACACAACTTGTACATATATAAAAATTAAACCATATATAAATTTATATTAGAAGTTCTTCTTCAAAATATTACCACAAACATAAAAATTAAAATCAATATATATATATAGTTCTCCTTCAATGTTCAAGCATGATTTGCCTTGACTGTTGTTGCATAATCAACGGTGGAGTTGGGTGTATGATCAGTGCAAGGATTAATTTTAAACATTTTTTTAATTAGTTTGATAAGTTTAATTTTTTTCGTAATGCATTTAGAAATCAAAATTTAGTAATCATGCTTGTGGGATAATGAACAAATTCTAGATTCACTAACCTATAAATTTTCTAAATAATTTAAAATTTAAATCTTGCTAATACAAAAAGAAGTGTCAGCTCACTAATGATAATCAAATAGACTCTATCAATCGAACTGGAGGAGGGGAATCAGAAATTAACCTTTTATCTATACTTGTTAAAACATATAATCATGATCGGAATTTGTTATAACGCAAGTCAATAAGTAAATAATGAAAATGATAACAAACAAGACTTGTCTACATATAAAAACAACGGAGATGTTATACTTATTATTAAAAAAATTTACAACTCTTATTACTAAACTAATCACCGTTAATTATCGTCAATCTAATAGTTATAATTTATTAGATCACTTTCTTTTCTTTCCCCGCCAAACTCGCAAGCCTATAAAGAAATGAGCGATGCACGCGACCAATAGCACATGTCCTCGCTGTTAATTGGATCCAAGGTCATGTGCCCCGAGATGCACGCTGAGCAATCTCATTTTCATGCACCTTTTAAATCAGTCCTCCCCCAGCTTCAAATAAATTTCCAGTACCATCAGCAATGCAGCTTTCACATTGATCCTTTTATTTAGTTATTTAGTTTTCAACACGTTGTATGCATGCCAAGAAGCCTTTGGTGAATCCCTGGAAAAGGGAGAACCCAATGCAACACGTGATACGCCAAGTCTTTGTTGCCAAACGGGGACGTAAAATTCCATCAGCCCTAATCAAATTAAATGCATATAAACAATCAAGCATGTAAGATAATATCACAAGCATCTTCACGTGAATTGGTCAGAACTCAGAATGGAAAAGGACTGCAAAAATCACAAAAGCATCTTCCACTTAACAAATAAAAAATAAAAATAAAAGGTGCTGTCAAATTTTTCACATATTCACGAAAAGCATGTCAGAAGGATAAAACCAAGTTTTATACACACAAAAGACATATGGTGATAACTTATCAGGTGTCTCCACACACTAACACGAGACTTTTCAGAGTGCTTTGTCCTCACTCACACACTTTTCGGGAAAACTTCCCAGGAGGTCACCCATCCCAGAATTACCCCAAGTCAAGCACGCTTAACTATGGAGTTCTTCCGTTCCGGGCTACCGAAAAATAGATGCATCTTTTTTAGTATAGATAGTACCAATTAATTCTTATAAGTCATTTCCAACTGTACCGTCCCATACCAGCACAGTCTCTGGAATCCCTCTCTTTCGGGTGTTGATTCGATTCATTCATGTACCCCCGTCCCTAGAAGCCTGCCAGGAGCCGCTCTTTGTCCATGCCCTTTCGCACCAGCGATCACTCCCCGCCCTCGTCAGCGCCCGAGATGTTACACCAGACACAGACATGATAAACTAGTTGGCAACACTGAGCTTTCCAGATGTAGTTAGCTATTTATCCATCGGAAGCTCTTCAATTTTGGGACCTATCTCCTTTCCCTTTGCGTACAAATCCGCATCAAAACCCCAACCATCCCCATAATAGCTTAACTCAGGGAAACCCTCATCAGTCCCCGAGTATTTTCTTTTCTGCCCCCGTGGTGAGTTTCCCACCTCTTTCTTTTTGGGGGAGGAGACATGGGTAGCTGCAGAGGGTCCGGACGACTTCAAACGTGCAGCAGCACCCTGAATTGATTCAGCACCAGCTGGGGAAACAGTGATTGGGGGCACGTTAGGATTTGAAGGGGTGGCATCTTCAGCAGTGGCATCTTCAGCAGCCCGCCTCGCCGCTATTGCTTGCAGCCTAGATAAAGTGGCAGACATTAAACTATCTGAAAATCAAAGAAGGAAAGAGTGCGCGTTAGACATTGTCAAAATAAATACGAACTATAAATAATTCCTTTAGATAAAACTGAAATAATAAAAATAAATTTACCCAAGAAGGTTCTGATGTCTTCGTCAGTATATTCATTTAAAATAGTAAAAGCGCTTAGGTAACCCGTATCAGAAGCCTCTCGCGTGATGTTGGTTAAGGTGGTCACAGTATATTGCTCATAATCACTCGAGTCATCAAAACTATAGTTCAACTTTTGACCTTCTAACGGTTGTTGGGTTCAGTATAAAGGAAAAATTAGGGAATTATCTTCTCTGTTCAAGAAAAACAGTTGGGAATCTTTGGCGGGAAAAATCTTGAAGTAGTCTATAGACCACTTGTGAACCTTCCTTTGATAGGAAGCACAGAACTTGAATTTATCTTTTCCTCTAAAAGAGACCCAACTTGAATGCGGTCCCATAACACTGAATAGACATAAGAAAGATTCTGGAGACTGAAATAGATCATAGGCTTTACAGACCATCTCGTACACCCTTATGAAGCCCCATGCATTTGGAGTTAATTGTGAGGGCGCTACATTGATATGCGCCAGCAACCTACAAACGAAGGCAGAAAAAGGCAGACGTACTTCTAATGACAGAAAGAAGTGGGCATATATCATTATGAAATGCCTAGAAGATCCCTCAGCGCGCGCTGAACAGACGCGTTCATTTAAGGGGACGACATCTACCTCCCACTTGTCCTCATTAGCTTTCTCAGGGGTAACATAGATGGCGACCTTTAATTGTGCCAATTCTTCTGCAGAGCTATATGTCGAGGCAGTATCCAAAACAATGTCTGATACCCAACTCAGGGATTCTTCATCCCAAAGATTACGCTTGACCGGTCCGGTTGCTTCAGGATCAATCTGTAGTATTTTCTTCTTCGCATCAGGATTAAGCTTTTGCTTTTTCTTCTGATCACCAGCACCACGCCTAGCCATAATTTCTTTTATTTTAGGCGAAATGAAATCTGATTCAGAAGAGGAGAAATTAGTAGAGGCAGATGAGTCAGAAGAAGAAGAGACAACAAATGCAGATTTAAAATTGTCAAAATTCCTTTTCTTATATGGGTACCCTGCCGGGTAAATAACATTTAAAGGTAAGGGGCTTGGACTCCTTTGGCTAGGTTGATCTCGCGCGATGGAAGAAGAGATATCGCACGATGGAATTGAGAAAGAAGAGTTGGAGTTTAGTGTATTAACGGACTTATAACTACAACCAAAATTTGAGGAAGAACCGCTCGATATGAAAATAGGACTGGTCATTTTAAAGGAAATTTTTGGGAAAAGAGACGAACTTTGCTGTGACAAAGTTTTGGTTATCCCGTAGTTAGGTTTTTGAAAGGAGGAACCTATTTCAAACCGCGAACAGAAGGCGCACGGTTATCATTTAAAATTACTTTCTTCCAGGGGGCAGCGCACTTGCCAGTAAGCCATGATTCCCCAGTTCCTAAAGACCTCGACCTAGGTAAGGACCTGGGAGGTGGACTGGAAGAACGAGACTGTTCGGCTATTCTGATAAAATTCACAAATTTGCGATTATCAGACATACCCCAAAGCTCGAATGCAAGCAGAACACAACTAATGCAGCATAAAACGAAAAATAAAAGAGTGAAGAAGAAACACACCTGAAATTTATATTACGGATGAACGGAAGGAGAGTAGAACGTGTCTACTCCAAAAGGGGGAAGCAGCAGTAGAATGTAGAAGAGGCAAAGTTCTTCGGCAACAGTGAGTGCTTAGATTGATTTCCCTCCAACCCAAATGACTCAGTACAAATATGAAAAGATACCCCAGGAAAACTCAAAAGGTTAAAACGTGTTGAGTAAAACGGATAACAAGGGGGACACGTGGGAGGAAGGTAAAACGTTTAAACTTTAAAACAGCCCACGATTGTCATTAAGCACCCACGTAATTACGGTGGCATTAAATGTGTCTGACAGTTAAACATCTAATCAACCATTTTTAAGCTTATTTGCAATGATGATTTTTCAACATGATTATTGCGACATCAAATGAACGCGCCACAAAAACATATCGCGCCTGAAAGATACATATTTAACTCCCAGCTTTGTCATACACCAAAACTGCAAGCTAGGGGGCAACCGATTTGGATAAAATATGATAGGCCCATCAGAGGCCCAAATACATAAAACAAAGGTCCAAACCCACAAGGCCTAGAATGGGGCGCGATATTTTACATCGCGCATAACATGACGCGATGACACCATCGCGCATATAACCACCCTTCAACATGACTTCAGAGATAAGAAAGCAAGCTCAGGAACAAATAAAGCTCCATCATGCCATTGAGCAAATAAATAGAGGACCGCATCAGCTTGCCACTACTCTATCAGGGTAGCCTGGCATTAAGAGATAAGGCTATTGATGCACTAGTTGCACCTGCAGCCCTTGAACGGTCAATCAGAGGCCACACCGCCTCCCCAAGGCAACATCAGAACTACTATATAAACACATGGTACATGCCTAAGTATGATCATCTAATTCAGTAAGAATACACATACACCTGACATTGATACTAACTTGAGCGTCAGAGTGTCATTGCAGGTATCCCCCAGTCAGGCTCATCGCGCCCCAGGAGAATCAAAGTCTGATCACCCTTGTCAACATTCACCAGCCCAGGAGACTGATCATCCAAAAGCCTTCTCATTTCAATCTTGTGTGATTTGGCCCATTACACTTTGGTTAGTCTATATTGTATTTGGTCTGATCAACTACCGTATTAAAATAGTATAATTTTGCCTCTAGGCGTGCTAAGAATATTATACACGTGTTATGTTTTTTTTTAGGGGATAGTCTCTAAGTGCCCCACTTTCGAAGACCAGAGTTGGCGCACATTGACAGCTTTAGTTACTTCTTTTAAATTATTATTAACAACCACATGATAGTTTAAACCATCTAAAATTAAATTAATAAGGTTGCGGCTTTCGATGAGAAGACATGTAACTTTTAAAATAAGAAAAACATGTGAAAACCCTCTATAAATTTTAAGCCCCATTGTCCCAGTTTTCATATGTTTGTGTTTGATAGACGGAGAGAGAGATGTTGGGACCAACGAGGCCTCAATTTGTGTTGTTTGGTTCTTCCATTGTTCAATACAGTTATCATGAAAGTTGGGGAGCTATTCTTTCTCACTTGTATGCTCGTAAGGTAATTTCTTCATCCTCTTAAAACTTTTGTGAGTTGATTAATGTTATTCATATCCATTATAATATCTTACATCAAGTTTGAGAGATTTAATATAAAAATTATTAATTTTGGGTGAGATAATTCTCTATCATGGTATCAGATTGATTCTTAATGCGCCCCAATTTTTGTTTTTTTTTTATAGAATTAAGTTAGTATTAAGTAAAATAAAATAAAATAAAAAGCATATGTAATATCCAAACTTCAAGTTAAAGGGTTACTGTGTAAGGAAATATATTATATCTCTATTATTGATAGATATTTGCTTAATAGATTAAACTTTTAGATTTAAATTGATCGGGAGAGATGAAAACACATGTGCTCTAGAGAAGGAAGGTTTATAGAGATATGTTACAGATTGTGTTATATAAATGACATAGTTTTACGGAGTTAAGAATTTTAAGAATGCGAAATTTGTTGTGATATATATCAACTTTTAAATTATGAAAAAAAAAGAAGCAACGCTATTAGTATAGTTTTTTTTTTTTAACTAAATCTATTACATATTTAAGTATTTATATTAGTTTTATTCAACACTTGAGGTTTCTACTGACTTTAAAATTGGTTAACTTCCTTTTTCACAAAATTTTTAAAAACAAAACAAATATTATACTATGAATCCAGTCTCTTTTATTATTATTTTTGAACGGGTTTATCACACTCTTATAATACTGTTCGTATGAAATATTTGACTATCATATATAAGGGTTTAGTGTGTGTTGTTTAAAAGGACACAAGTTGTGTCATTTTAGTGATTTACACAAAGTATGTCCGGTCATAATTTGTGTAAATCTGAAAAGTTGTTTTTTTCACTTTACACGTCAGCGATGTGACTAAGAAGAGAAAAAAAAGTAACTTTTCAGATTTATACAAATATTTTGTGTAAATCACCTAAAAATACACAACTTGTGTTCTTTTAAATGATATTTCTTTTTCCCCATATATAATTATGGGAAAAAATTTCTCCTTTCATCGGAGAAAAAAATGATTCCTACTAAGACAAGAAAATGGGGTCAATGATTTAAAAAAAAAAAGTGAGAGGAAGATGTATGTATAGGAATCATTTTTTTTCTCCGTAAAAGGAGAAAAGCATTCCCCTATAATTATTATGGGAAATAATAATCTCATTTTATATAAGATAATTATCTCATATTATTTCATTTCGAAATTCTCATTCGTTTTTTTTTTTTTTTTGCTTTAATGGTAGATCCTACCTAACTTCTCTCTATAGCATAAGAGAATTACTTTCATATAAAATGAGAGTAGTATTACCCCATTATTATTAATGAAATGTGAAAAAAGAATATTGGAGTTTATGGGTTTTAATTTTTTTATGCATTAGGAGAAAATTTTAGAAAAACTATAGAGATACATTTGTTTGAGACCTATATCTATTAAAAAATAAAATAAAATAAAAAATTACACGAAAATCAAAGATCACTAATAGAAAAGAAAACAAACGAGAAAATGTTTTGCCTGGAGTCTATATACATTTATGATTTATGAATGCTTTTTTGAGAGTACTAATGAATTGGTGAATGACTATAACATATCCTTGACATGACATATAGGCGGATATAATATTGCGAGGATACGCGGCTTGGAATACAAGGCGTGCTCTGCAGGTTCTGGATAAAATCTTTCTTAAGGTATTAAGCATCTTTGTGTTAATTTTCTCTATTGAATCAGGTTTTTTGTTGCAGATTACCTTGCAAAATGATATCTTGAACTTACCTTAGAAGTTAGCAGTGACATATTAGGAATATTATACTGAATTTCACTTTATTAAATGTGGTGTAATGAACATAATTATCACAATTTGTAGCATACATATAAGTTCTTATTTCTATTTTTATCATTTACGTTCAGCTTTGCACCATGTTGTTATTTTGATTCTTGCAATGTCATCTTCTTTAACTCAGAATAACACTGAGCAACCATCATTGGTGATTGTGTACTTTGGTGGTAATGATTCTATTATTCCACATCCAAGTGGCCTTGGTCCTCATGTACCTATCCAAGAATACATAGAAAATATGAGGAAGATTGCTATCCATTTGAAGGTAAATTTCAATTCTAGAGTACCACATTCCTCTGTTAATTATTATTATATGAAAGAAATCATTTATCCTTCAAGTATTTTTTGTGGACTGCTTGCAGAATCTCCTTCTTCTTCTTCTTCTTTTTCTTACCTTATATTTGTGATTGCCAGAGCCTTTCAGAAAACACTCGCATAATATTTCTCAGTACACCTCCCATCAATGATGCACAAATCCATGAAAACAGGTAAGGAATGAAATTGGTTTGCTTTATAAAATTTCATAGAAAGGTAGGGATATACATACTAATGATGCCTCATGCCAACACTTCTATCTAGATTATTAATTACATAATCAAGCATTTACTTGGTATATACTGCAAACAATCTCTTTCCTAAAAACTCATCTCCCCTCATATTTGCACATATATGTCATGATCTCTTAAGTTTATTATACATAAAGAAAACCTATACCCAAATGTTCATGTGATATATTGTTCTTAAAACTTCAGCTCAAGTTTGAGTAATGGAATGGTTGGTATGTAAGAATTTAAATCTTCAGCCTAAAACCTACGAGACTTGAGTCCATTATACTGGTATATGATAAGTTTAGAGGATGTCTGGTTCCTTTACAAGACCCTTTGGCATTCTTATTTCTCGATTTATTTATTGGGAAAGTTTATATTTACAATTTTTTTTTGTTTACAAAGTCAGCTATGTATTTCCAGGAATAGACTCAGCTAGAAATGTATTCCCGGAAATACACATAGGGAGCGTTTGGTAGAGGAGAACTTTTTTTTTATTCAGGAATCTCGATTTTCAGAAATATAATTTTTACATTCAATTTACGATAATATTCAAAAATTAAAAATTTAGAAAAATTCAGTTTTCCGAGAATCCTGAAGAATACCGCGTACCAAACGGGCCTATAGTGTAGTTTGTAAGAGTCTGTAAATAAAAAGTTTGTAAATATAACATGTAATACACTATTTTTTATTTTGGAATTTACATCGGGAAATGTTATATTTACAAACTACACTATGTTTAACCGGTAATACACTCTTGAGTAGAGTATTACCGATCAGACATAGTGTAATTTGTAAGTTTGTAAACGGATCCTTCCCCGTGTTTACGTTCAATCTTAAACTCTGATGAAAAAATTGTTGGAGTTAAACCAGCGATTCACAGATGCAGCCATTGAGGACAAATGAAACCCGTCGAATATATTCAGAAGCATGTTTGGAGCTGTGCCGTGAGATGAATATAAAGGCCATTGATCTCTGGTCTGCAATCCAGGAAAGGGATGACTGGAGAGATGTTTGTTTCATGTAAGTATGCTCTCAAATATGTCCATGAATTGAAAAGGTTCAAATCAGCATTTCCTTTCATTTGATTTGGTGGTTTTGGTTATTCATTAGCGATGATGGAATTCATCTGTCATATGAGGGAAGCAAGATAGTGGCAAAAGAGATAATGAAGGTCCTTAAAGAAGCAGAATGGGAACCTAGTCTACACTATAAGTCAATGCCAGCTGAGTTTGGAGAAGATTCACCATATTATCCAATTGGTCCTGATGGAAAACCTTTTAATGTCTCCAACTTTCCCTTTCCAGAAAGTATTGAAGGGGACTACCCTTAACCACCAATTCATTGAATTCTTGGGAAATATAGTGATTTCGTTAATAAAGTATCCAAACCCATTAGTTATGAATTAGTTATATATAAATGTTTAGGGCGATGTTTCTTTAGTCTGAATATTATTTGTACTTTGGGAAATTAAGAGAGGAAATAGGAAAGCTCTCAAGGCTAGGTGGTTTGTCTCTGATTGAAGTTTTTCCTCTTGTTCTTTCTATGTTTTCTGCAATTTAATTGCGTTTCTGTCATCGTTTTGTGTTGACGTCTGTATTACGAGGCATGGAGTCTGTGATTGCTTGTATTTGGTTTGCTGTCAGTGCTGTAACGGAACTTGTCTCCAATGAACTTTCGAATTAATAGAAATACTTTGGTGTTAATTTTATGGTTCCATCATATAGCCATAAAATAGCAGGATTTAAGTACTGTGCCAATAAATATATGGCGTTCTCAGTTCATGCATGTTCAATCATAAATGGGAGATAAATTGTGAACTAGTGACTGTGACTTATATTTGTACTGATTGAGCCAATTGCAAAGTGAAACCTAAAATTTTTCATTTATATTATTTGAAGTGATTGTTGTATGTATTATATAAAATACCATGATCTACACCGATAATTATACATCACGCGCAGCAAGGAGACACCAGAGACGAGAATGTAACTAGCTGCATAATCAACATATATCAAAGCTATTAACAAAGCTGACTACGTAATTAACATCAAATGCAAAAGACTTCAAAACCGTAAAACACCGTTCTAAATGCCCCACAAGTTCCTATTGAAACCTATTAATACAAAGAAAGAGCTACACAAACATGTAAGATCATAAAAATAAAAGATTAAAAGGACCCTGCATGTACAACATCCTCTTTGGCAGGGTTGTCTTACATCAAAGAGTATTCTAGGAATATAGTACTCTTGTGCGCACATAATACAATACGTTTAATTACATAGCAGGATGTAAAACACAAATCAAACAAAGGAGTAATACATACAAGGGCGACGACAGAAGCAAAGACCAAAGTTGCAGCACAAGCAACTAGTATAAAATGATTCTTCTCAGATGATGATCAGCTTACTCTATAGCTTTCAACATAAAACAAAACTAGACCACAACACATCCGAATATAAAAACCACTCCAAAGAATATGATGAGAGACATGGAATCCCCGATGGCTCCCTCCAGAGATTACTACTATTCCAGGCTAAGTCATACTTCATGCAGACAATTGGAATCTGCCGCTGGGCTTTCTTCTTCTCCATCCCTAGTATTTCCAAATAAAAAACCCTTTAGCATCATTAAGAATATTAACATGTACTAAAAAGAGGAAAAAAAACTTTTCCAGAGATAAACTTACAAAGGCAGCATAATACACAAAGGTCAATCCAGCCAAGACAACAAATGCAATTTGAAATACATTGTACCTGTAATGTAATAACCAGTTAGTCAAACTATATTAAACTGTGTAACCACCAATTATAACTATACAAATCCTCATCTTTACTCACCAAGGATAATGGTCAAAACATACCCTAATAAAATTAAAAAGAACGAAACAAATGAAGCATGCTGATTAGATATTTTTGTTTGTGGATTTTTGGTACGGGAATCATGATTCCATATAGAACCTCAGCTTAAAATATGGGATTTATTCGAGTTGGAAGTTGGAACAATTAGAGGGTCACCCCATTATATGGTTTAAACAAGTTACCAAAAAGAAGGTACTATTTTTGCTCCGCAAGGGCAGGGGAGGAGCGGCAGAAGAAAGAAATCCAGCTTGACTTACTTGTATAAATATTTAATTCCACGAAGAGACTCCAAAGTGTGGCCAAATATTTCCTGGGCTGCAGTTGCTTGAGCATAGTAAGCAAATGCTGTGGAACAAAACTGGATCACACTGAAAAAAAAAACAAAAAAAACAATAGAACTTTCAGCAAGGTTTTCACAGCATGACAGTATAAGAAATTAAGAAGTGCCTTACGCTTTGTATTGAACACTACTTGCTACATTACAAAACACTTGTAATACTAATCAAACAATTGACTTAATTTATTTCCCTTGCTTCTTTCAAATTTGAAATTTACAAAAGGGAAAATCAAAGCCGAACAGTATCATCATTTTAAATTTCCAATTTTTTTGAATCTCTATCTTCATAGTATATGCAACCAAAGAAGAATTAAAGCATTACAAACTTTATCATACTCCAAGGTAGAAACTTCAAATTCAATACGTATATCATCTCATTTGGAATGTAAAGTACAGACTATACTGACCTAATGGAACAAAGAAGGATAAGTCCCACATTAAACAGAAAAGAATTCATTAGAGTCGCTCCCCACCTGCCAGTGTTAAGTTCATATCATGAGTGATCAACAAGTACATTAAATGACCAATACGGAGACTAAACTGATTAATCTGACTGCACTACTGAATTACTTCATGGGATGTATAGTAACGAAAACTAGTCTCAGCCCAAGCATCATGGCACCAGCAATCACGGCAAGGAGAAGGTAAAAGCAGAAGAATGCAAATGCAGCTGTGCCAAGAAGACCTGATGAAAGACCAAACTACATTATTAACTAGAATAACTGAATAATATTAGCATATAATGTATCTATAACTATCCATAGCTGAAGGAAAGATAACAAATAGCACGTATACTCCAACATACCCCAGATGTCATCTAGTTTGATGAAAACTTCATTCAGGAAAGGAGAAATGGGAGGATCAATTAATAGATAGATAATGATATGAGCAACCCACGCCACTGAAACAACCAACCTGTCACAGTTTTCAAAAACTTAGGTTAGATAATCCATAGGAAGCATAATATCTGATAAATAAGTAATCTTTGTAAAACTATGCACAATGGTACAAGGCATCGTCAAGCATCATGCATTTATAGCAACTTTTAGTGTTATGTATCATTTCTTACCCTAAAATTCCCAAAACAAGTTTTGCCAGATAACCAAGAACTGTCAGTGCCCATGATGTCTCAGCCTGCAGCATTCTTGCACGATCAGTCAGTGGAAAAAACATTACATTAATTATGCCTCAGAGTTAAAAAGTTAGAAATCTGATTATCAACCTTCTCTCCTTGTGGATACATCTCTTCAAGAAGCTTTACATCTTCTTCTAATTGAAACAATTCCTGGAAATTTATGTGACAGAGATAAGCAAACAACTAGAACCACACAAATTATGAACACTTCAGTGAATGTATACAACTTTCTGGTAGGAACTAGAATCAAATTAATATATGGAAAGCCCATACCAACAAGGGTATCCACATAAATACTTGAAAGAATGCAGTACAGGATACTGATGAGTAACCAACATTTGTTTACCTTTTCTACTTCCTTCACATTTTTACGAAATTTTCTACCCTTTGAACCACTTCTTTCTTCCTGATGGAGGGACTCAGTTGCTTTCTTTAGTTCTTTGGCTTTTTTACCCAGTTCAGTTGCTTCCTACAGTAACCAACCAGCAATACCATTACTATGGCATATCATTTAAGAAAAACACATATGATCAACAATGTAATATATCTCCTTTAGTAACAAGATATAGCACCTTGATATACTGTGAGCGAGTGATAACAGCCTTTGGACGCCGGATAAATGAAAATATAAGTCCCAATGGAAGACAAGCAATACCAACGCCACCAAATATCTGGATTGAATGGTAAGAAAACAAAGTTGAATATCATGAATAGGAAATCTAGTAATCAATATGACGTAATATGGATTTCATAAGAGACAGTTTCTTCTTGTGTGCAGTAAATTTTATATCTTTAGGCGATTAACAAAATCTCAATTGCTAAAGAGAATAACACAATATTCTAATTCACACATACTTGTGGGTAAAAAAAGATAACCGCAGGAGAATAATTTCTTTTGCTAAAACAGTATGTAATACAAATTCCAAACAAGCCCAAAAACTAGGCTGAATATGAAGCAGGAATTACAAGTATGGATAATTAAATTTCATGAAGAACGAGCTTACAGCAAAAAGCACAGATCCAACAATGGTAGCAAGAGCAACAACATATTCTGGAAAGGTAGTACGCATGGTCCATGTTTTCTCTGATGAAGGACTAGCAGAGTATGCTGAGCACTGTTTTAAGGAGAAAGGTTGGGGGGGGGGGGGGGGGTGAAGAGGAAGTAAAGAAAAAAAAAGAATGAGCAACGAATGAGCAACGGAAAAAATTACTTCGGAAAACAACAAAACTAGCAAAAAGAACTGAACTACAAGAAACAAAAGACCTGATGGGCACCACTTCCAATACATTGTTGACCACTATTGAAGCCCCATGTGCCAGGAAATGAAGTTGTGGATGAAGAGAGGTGCCTAACAGTAAAGTCCACCTTACCAACAAGCCCTAATAAATCAATGATAGAATAAAAGCACAATCAAACACGGTTTAAAGGTCATATTAAACCACATCAGATTTAAATCTTTACTCAATTGTGGGTGATTTGTATTGAATCATCATTGAATTTGAAATGATGAACGAAAATCCTTCTTATTGCAATGATTATATTCTGCTAATTGTGAACCGTGACTTTAGGAATGATTATGCATTATGTAATACTTTTTACACCTATGAATATAATTTTGAATAGTTTAATTATTTTTCTATGTATTTTATGTAGAAAGGCTATAAGTGTATGCTCAATTTCCAAGTCCAACTACATTAAAAGTGAACATTGTAAAGGAAATAAAACAGGTTTTGTTTAGTTGAAATTTCAATAACTGTATCTTCTAATTTTTCTTCTTTTTTCGCCCAATCCAAGACTCCTTCCTGTCTGTCCATCCCATACTATGAACCAAAATGTCCAACACCGTTTCACTAACATAAACATTGAAATAGTTACTGCTGCTGGCAATGCACTATTATTGCTACAAAGACCAACTCCAATCTCAGTTGTCCTTCCTTTAAATCCTGCCCATTTTTGCTACCATTAATCCACTACAAACCAATCATTTTTCATAATCCATCACCACTTAAACATTACTTATAAAGCACAGAACTTTGCTAAGAAGCACTTCCCTTAAAAAACCCTGTAAAGGATGTAAACTAATTTCAACTTCTATTACCTGCCCACATCTTTAATTATACGAAAAACCACATTTTTTTTCAAGTTAAGAGGCTGTTGTACAAACATGGCCACCAAACAAATCCAATCCATCAACCAACCACCCAATATTGACAACTGAAGAAAAAACACCAAGGTTCCTTCCCATATTGCTGTTAGTCCAGGAACCCATCCAGCCAGTCCCTCCAAAATTAACGACCACAGCACCCAACACAGTTTCACTCTCATAAACTCTGAAACAGCTACCCCTCTCCTGCTTGCACTGCCCTATTATTGCTACAAAGAGCAACCACAAAAAAACTGCTAAGTTCTACTTCCCTGAAAAAACCCTGCGAATGTGATCAGCACCACTCTTTCTCCCGTTCTAACTTTTAATAATTGGCCCGCGTGCATTAATTACACGAAACCCACCTTTTTGTTTTCACGAGAAAGAGACTGTACTACCAAAATGGCCATCAAACAAATCTTATTCGTTATCAAACCACCCAACGTTCCCATAATCCTCTCAGTCCTTGAAAATACACTTCAACTGACACACAAACAACAACTCAGTCCTATCTTACCGATAAACACAACCGCTCACACACAAAGAATAAGTGAAAAGGATGTAATACAAAAGTTCAAAATAAACAGAGTATCATATTCATACCATATAAAATACCCAGAATGAGAGCGCACACTATAGCCGTCGTCACCATCCACAACAACGCACTCTTAATCCTTTTACCCACACTCCTGCAAACAAATTCCACAATAATCCAACATTTCAAAATATAAAAAAAAAATTAAAAAAATCGATTTAAAAGAACGAAGCCTAAAAAATAAAAAATAAAAACTACCTACTTGTCAAGGTCGCCTTCGTAGTAGAACATTGCGAAGGGGATGACGAAGAAGACGAGAACTGCATCAAGAATGTAGACGGCGAGCCAGAGGTCCTTCATCGGGAGCGTGAGGTTGCACGCGCCGTTGTATATGGCGTGCCGGCAAGCCTGCCGGTTGGCCACGTCGGCGGGGAGCATCAGGATGGAGATGGCAGCCACCGACAGCCCCAAAACGACGACTAATTTGGGGAAGTACGCTTGGTTCTTGTCATCAGGGTGCTGGTAGTTCACGAGCAGGTAAACATTGAAGAGGAACACGATAATGCATACAACCACGGCCACGATCACCAGGGCGAGGTTGAAATCGCCCATGTCGATTCAAATTCCTCAAATCGAACGTATAGAGAAAACAAATTGAATTGGGAATTAGGGTTAGGGTTTGTTAGATCCGGTTTAGCGAGAGAGGGAAAGAGAGAGGGGAAATGTGGAGGATTTGTCTCCGGTGGTGGTTTGCTACAGTTAACGGTGGTGGTTTTGATGGGTGAGTTGGGATTACTGTTCTGTCCTCGTTACCGTTAACGAGGAGAGAGGAATAAAGCTGGAACTGCTCGGGGTATAAATGTAATTTCATAGGGATTGGTTCGCTGTTGCAAACAAATTCAAACCAGGCTGTCCCCAAAAACCAAAAACGAGTGGGAAGGCATGGTGATGGAGCTCCGTAACGGTTGAACCGGCCCAACCTGTTCGATCTGGGCCTATTTAGTTTGGTCCAATTTATCATTCTATAGAGCCCATTTCCTAAACTAATGTCCTATCTTTTTAACTGACTATGTTTTGGCCCATTAGTCCATTTCTGACTGTGATTGGTGTAAGTATGAAATTCTTTCTTGTGAACAAGCTGTTTTAAAAGACACATCATGGCACGTGAGTTTGAGATTCTTGTGCGTCATAGAGAAATTCTTAAATACTCCTAACTTAAGAAAAGTTTTTATTTTGTAATATTCAATATGTGTCATTTAATTTATAATATTATAAATGTTATCACGGCAAGAAACAGTAACAATTTACATTACTTTTGACACACAACAAAATAAAATAAATCTTAATTTAAGAACACTCATAAATTTTTCTAGCTTCGTGAGGGTAGAAGAACAAAGATCTCACAACAAAAAGGAAAAGGGAATAATTTTTCTAATGTATTATTTAATGGGTTCGTTTTTTTGCAGTTATTGCAGATAAGTTATTTGTCGTAAGTCCAATACGACGTCGTTTTGGGACGGAAATTATGATGTTTTTGTAATTTTAATTTATTTCAGGGTTATAATAGTCTTTATATTTATAATTTTTTAAAAGTTCAATACCAAAATGACGTCATTTTAAAAAAAAATACAGATAACTTATCTGCAGTAACTACAGAAATATTTTTCTCTTATTTAATATGACATGTCATACGAGACAATCTTAATTAATCATGAAGAAATCAGAAAAAATATTGAAATACAAAATTGACAAAAATATAACCGTTAATGGTTAATATTGTTTCACATAACCTGACCATATTAAATAACATATAAGGTTCATTATCAAAAGAAAAACTAAAAATATGCATGACAACGATTCTCTTCTATGATACACTTTCTCAAAAGTAATAATTATTTTTACTTTTGTGTTTAGGAAGAGTTCTTTGATGACACAATTTATTCTTATACTCGAAGAGACAGCATGTATTCAATAAATAGTATTTAACCATGATAACGCGATTTATTTAATCAATAATGTGACAACTCACAAGGAAGTAAAAGAAAAGTATTTTAACTGAGGAATTCCAACCGAGTAGGGGTGTTGGGCAAGGTGATCCCTTGTCACCTTACCTTTTCGTTCTAGCCATGAAAAAACTCTCTCATATAATTAGCATTGCTGTCAGCGGAGGTTTGTGCAAGCCTATTCAGGCAGCAAAAAACGGGCCCTTAATCTCACATTTACTCTTTGTGGATGACCTGATGCTTTTCTTAGAAGCAAATGAGGATCAGATTCATGTTCTTCTCCAATGTCTTGGTCTGTTCGGGGAAATTTCTAGTGAAAAGGTGAGTGAGCAAAAAACCACTGTGTTCTTTTCGAAGAATACTCTGAATGAAATAGCTAACAAAATCATTGATATTAGTGGTTTTAAGCGAGTAACAAATGTGGGGAGATATCTTGGGGCGATGATTCAACAGGGTCGTGTGACAAAGAATCTATTCTCTGGAATTATTGATAGAGTTAAAGAGAGGTTGTCTGCATGGTATAGGCAATCCCTTTCTTAAGCGGGTAGAGTAATTTTATCTCAGTCAGATTTATCTACGATGCCTTTCTTTCATATGCAGAGTATTGTGATCCCAAAATCTGTTTGTGAAGAGTTAGAGCAGCTTCAAAGAGGATTCATTTGGGGAGATTCAGAGGGAAAAAGAAATTTGCATCTCATTGCCTGGGATAAAGTTACTAGACAAAAGAGTGTTGGAGGATTGGGCCTGAGGAAGTTATCAACAATGAATGAGGCATTCATGGGAAAGCTGATTTGGTCCTTTTTAAATAGGCCAGATGATCTTTGGGTTAAGGTTATACAAGCAAAATACAGCAGTCTTATTAATGGTCAGGAGGAGTTTATGTCGAAACGTGGTTGCTCAAGAGTCTAGAAGGCTATGTGTGATGTTTGGCACAAACTCAAACCCAGATTAATTTAGGATATTGGGGATGGTTCTTCTGTTAAATTTTGGGAAGACAAGTGGTTGGAGCATGATCAAAATCTAGCCAGCAAAGCTATAACTCATATCCCACAGACAGAAATCCATAAAAATGTTATGGATTATGTGAGTCTAAATGGAGAGTGGAATACAGATGCCATGCAACAATTCCTATCAGAGGAGGATATTCAGGTTATTAGAAGTTTTCTTCCTCCTCGTGCATCTAATGGGATAGATAAAATCTGTTGGAACCTTGGGGGATCAAATGGGAGCATAGTCAAACAAATATATTTTGCTCTAAGGGAACAAGATGAGATCATCTTGGAGGAACGAGAGATTTGGCATCATATTTGGAATATTAAAGGACCTAATAGGATTAGCTTGTTTCTTTGGAAAGTGGCTCATCATCGTTTAACAACTAGAATCTGGTTAGCGAATTTAAGGTTAGCCCCTGCTACGTGCCCTTTATGCAATGTGGAATGTGAAACTATCCTTCACATGGTTAGAGATTGCAGCAACATGAAGAAGGTATGGTTGGATCTGGTGAACTCAGATCTGATTCCTGAATTTTTTAACCATGATCTTGATAGATGGTTGCTGGAAAATTTGAAAAAAGAATCCTATGTGAGATTCAATGCTCCACGGGCCTTAATTTTTGCAGTGTCGATGTGGATGGCTTGGACTTGGAGAAATTCAATTGTTCACGGTAATGAGACATATGAGCATGCCTACAAAGCTCAAACAATTAAGCTTAAGGTTTGAGAATTCTCTGATTGCTGGAAAATGAAACAAGGCTTCAAGACTACAAAGGCTCTTACATTCATTTCGGTTGGTTGGAATCCTCCAGACGTGGGTTGGATAAAAATCACCACGGATGGGGCATCTAGGAGACCATATGGTGGAGCTGCTTTTGGTGGAGTGCTTAGGGACGCATTAGGTAATTGGCTTAATGGATTTGCATACCATATTGGTCAATGTTCAGCATTTACAGCTAAACTTTGGGGCGTTCTTAAAGGTTTAGAACTGGCTTGGGAAGGAGGTTGGAGGAATATTATTTTAGAAAGTGATTCAAAATCTGTCATCACTTTGCTCACCAAAGATGGAGGAGCAGCTCGAGAGCCGCGATTAGTGACTCGCATTCGAGCATGGTTAGCGAAAGATTGAGAGGTTCATATTACTCATACCTACAGAGAGAGCAATGGCTGCGCATATTGGTTATCTAAATTCCCACTGGATCATCCAATGGAAAATAATCTATGTGTTTTCCATTCTTCCCCTTGGTATTTGGTTGCTGTATCTAGCAGACTTTTCTCATGTTTGTTCTTTTCGCAAAGTTAATTTAATTTAGTTTATGTGGGGCTGTCTCTAACCTTACAGATTATCACGAAAAAAAAAAAAATTTTAATGTTTTCTATTACTTCAAATTTATATTCCCAGACAATCAGTTTATTTTTTAGAATAAAAAAATAAACCAACTTTATCAAATATTATTTTTAACCATTTCTATTTCTTGAATTAAAAATAAAGGAACAAATATTTCTAAAAATATTGCCATGTACACCGTATGAGACTCCGATCTCATAGTCATAATTAATTTCTTCAACCATATTTCAAACAAAGATATGAAAATTGTAACTCAACTGAATATCAAATTATAGAAACAGATCCACGAGCCAAGAACCATATACCCATTTTTTCCTCTTAGCTACACTTAGCGAGAAACTCGGTACATTTGCTTAACTGAAAAAATTTGAACATTTATCCGCAAAGGGAGCCCAAAACCAACAATATGCATAAGAAAAATGACGTGGAAATCGGAAGTAGGTACATTTACAAAGTGCATTTTTTTACCCAAAAAGAAAAATTGTCCCATTATATGTAGCTTTTGTAGTAATTTGCAGCTACTAGTTAGTGGTTAACTTGTTATAGTTAAAACCAAATGATGGTAATTTAGTTGAATAGGTGAGGTGAGAGCATATATTCGATCTTTTCAATATAATTTTTGAGAATGACTTAAAGTCTTAATCTTGAACTCATCTCTAACATAATTGTATCTAGTGGAGAAAAACTGTAATTTAACCACACAAAAAATTGTTATAGTTAAAATTCCCACGAGAGTAACTATGGTGAATTTCTTGGACTTGTTTTCATGTATTTTCTTGTTATTACGTCGCCAATGAAATTCACTGTTAGGATCATATAAGATTAAAGATCTTTTGTTGTGTAATTCGATGTGCATGGAGTCCTTATACTGCACCCATGTGATACTTCCCTTTCAATGAAAATCATTTCTGACCTTGGCCACTACCTTCAGGATCCTGTAGATTATAAATCTTGTGGAATCGTAGTTGAGTTGAGTAACTCTTTCAATCTCATAGGTTGCTATGCATTTTTTGCTTCAGAAAAAAAAAAAAAAAAACGCCCTGTTTGATTACAATTTTTCAGAAAAAAAAAATTGTTTGGTAATGTCTGTTTTTTAAAAATTATAATTGTTTTTTTTTTAAAAAAAAATCAAATTTAAAAAATGGAAAATTATTTTCTCATTTCACATGAGATAAAATAATTTTCCTACACACATAATTGAGTAGTAGAATCCATTTATACTTTTTCTCTCTCCTATATACGTAAGTATAGGAAAATAAGTTTATCTCACGTTAAATGAGATAATCAAATAACTTAGAAAATATGTCTGTGTTGTTTTTATTTTATGTTTTAATTTCTAATTTTTAAAATATAAAATACATAAAACGCATACTTTTATAACTATTTTACAAAAATAAAATATTTATTCGGATAAGAAAGATAAGTTATTTTCGGTGGACATAAAATGATGTCATTTTATGATTGAAATTAATGTATTTTTGTAATTCTAATCTATTGGAGATTATATTAATCTTATCATTATAATTTTTTGATATTATAATTACAAAATAACATCATTTTAAGTTTACTGCAGATAATTTTGTCAGCTTATGAAATACTTTTTCTTTTTACAAAATAGTTTTAGAATAAAACATCAGAACAAAATCGTTTGTACAATCAAAAAGACCAAGTTCCTTGCACAACTTGGATTCTTACATCACATGCAAATTATCAGGCATGGTGGAGCCCAGCCCAAGGATACGGATGGTACTATCCCGTTTGTTACCACTAACTTAAAATCTCAAGAGATACGTAATCTATATAAGCATTGCTCTTCCAGCCACGTTGCTTTTTGATTGAGACCAAGCAATCTGCACTGAAAATGTGGACAGAAATGTCGTAGTCCTAGATACGTATTTAAACGACATACGTATTTAGACTGACATTAATCTCTATTGTGATGTAGAGCATAAAGATTTTTATCTGCCTAGCAATTAACTATAAGTTTTAGAGAATATAATTTCTCATGTATACACAAAAAAAAACGAGATTTAATTTTTTTCATCCTTTTCTCCTTTGCGAACCATAGCCATTTTTTTTTTTATATTTTCTCTCATGAAATATAAAAAATTATATTCCGTAAATTTTATATACACAAATTTATGATCAGTTCTCTTGAATTGACATTTTGCCGCATTTATGGTGTTACTCAGGTGTGTATGTCTCCAAATGTCCGAAAAATTTGACATGCAACTTTAATATAGTACGGTATTCTTTGTAATTGGATATGAATGGTACGGATAATGATGTGATGGATAAATTAGCTATAAAGGACAACCATCGTATGGAATTAATGCTGAAAATTTGTAAAACCAAACCGAGTTTTTTTTGTTATGATTTTTAGCATTAAGCTGATAGTATAATCCACTACTAGAAAAAATTTGTATAGCGACAGAATTGTTATGGAAATTTCATAACTAATTTTATCCTCGCTACTATTTTTCATCACAAATTTTTTTGCAAATGATTTTGTGAGAGAATTTGCAACAGAAAGTAATAGCGAAGATAAAATTAGCAACAGAATTTTCATAACAATTATGTCCCTATACCTGTTTTTTCTAGTAGTGATCGTCCGTTCTGCTTGGAGCCTCGGATGCTACGAACATGAAAGAAAAGAGAAAGGGAAAAGGTGTATCATAATCTTTGTCTGGTATAAGATTCGACGAGAACGAAGGGATAGAAATAAATTATGCTTGTAATATTAATATATAACGAAACAAATAAGAAATTATTATCCATAACAAGATTGCTTTTCATGCTTACCAGAAGAAGAAAAAAAAAAGAGATTGCTTTTCATCGTGAAAAACGTCATCTCTCAGTGTTAGTAGTGTGACCTACACCAGTTTCTTCATATGTCTTTTGCGCAATAAATGACAACTTACAAATTGTAAAGTATTACTTAATAAGTAACAAACAATTTAAGGTGAAATTTATATTAATAATTTTAAATTATATTTTTTTAACACGTGCCTTTAAATAAAAGTTTATACAAGAGCTCAACAAATTTGAAGAGTTATTAATTAATGCACATGGCCCGAAGATCGAACGCATATCATGACCACTACTATATAAATCAATGAATTAATTTAACTCAAAAACATAAATCATTAATGTAATATATTCACCTAACCAAAAGTTCCAAATCCCCAATCATACATGACCATGTCCACCTTCCTTCATGAATGCATCATTGCATTTTAAAATAGGTCACTTTATGAACGAATATATGTCAGATTTCGATCAAATTTTGGCAAATGAACTTGCGCTTTCGACTTTTCCCTCGTCATCATTTTTATACCAACACAACATGTTCTCACTTTCAATTATGTACCATTCACTATATATATATATATATATATATATATATATATATAGAGGTAGGATTCTTTGACACCAGTGTCAAATTTCAAATTTGACACCTCATTTGAAAGCCATTAGATCAAAAAAGATCATGGTGTCACATGTTTGCAAATAAGAGTCGTTGATCTTTTTTGATCTAACGGCTCTCAGATGAGGTGTCAAATTTGAAATTTGACACTGGTGTCAAAGGATCTTACCTCATATATATATATATATATATATATATATATACACCAGTGGGTTCCGGAAGTGTGAGGAGGGAAATGAAGTAAACTAGAGCAGAAATGGAAAGCAGAAAAGTAGACGGACTACTATATGAAATAAATGACTGAAATTAAAACATAAAATAAATTTAAAGTGAACGCTGGGGTAATTCCACTAGCGTGAGGGGATGAGAAGAGAAGAATTGATTTTACTTCAGCAGATATAGAAACATATTTTATTCAAACATAAGGAAACATAACGATTACAGTTACAGATTGAAAGAGAAAACAGAGAAGAAGAGAAAACTCAGAAGTACCTCGCAGTCTCTCTCTAGACTATCTCTCTAAACTCAGCAAATAAAAAGGATGCCTTCAACAATCTGAAGAAATCCTATATATAGACTAAAAAACACTATTTCTACAGTACAGGTCATGAAACCGGAACTGTTTCAACAGTGCAAGTTTGAGTGCACAGTAACTGCCGACACTTTTGAGATTTTTGACTACAGTGTCTGCCGACACTTCTGATTGCGTCACTGATTGCGTCATTTCTGCTGACGTCATGCTTATGTCATTCTGGCATCAGCTACTTCAACAATCTTCTGCCAAGTCTAAGGCAAAACAGTCATCTTCATTTTGGTAGAAGTCATCTGCTGAAGAGGAGATGGATGGAGAAGGTGAACCAGTTTTCTGTTTAGAATTTCCAGTTTCTTCTTCTTTAAGGAGTTGGAGGATGCTCTGCAAGTTTTTTGCAAAGCTTTCTTTGCTGGTTGAAGCAGATAGTGCTGCTGTAATTTTGGCCTTCTGATTCAAGAAAGTACAATTTTCTGGATCAGCTGGTTTAATATAATTTGGATGTTGTTTAAACCAAAGCTTGACATTTTCTGGGCAAGCTCTAGATGCATCAAATTCCGTCCACCATTTAACAAATGCTTGTCTTTTAAGTATTGGGAGTTTGGTGCCAGATTTATCTCCATAATGATACTGCCATGAAAATATCCATGCCAGAGAAAATCTAGAGAAAAAGTGCAGATCTATTGGAAACGGATCTGTCAGTTTGTCAAATTTTTCTGAAAATATTGTTAATCCTTCAAACACCATAGGTGGAAGGATATCAAGGATTGGTCCAAAATAATCCCACCATTTGATAAACCATTGAGGGAATTTATATTGAACATTTTGTTTAAAATAAATTAACCAAGAGTGTTTATTTTCTTTATTTTGCATAAAGAATACATTAGTCCAGGCTAATTCATAATCCCAGTAATTATAACCGATTGGATCATAAGGTTGGGAAAATTTAGTAACTTTGTTTGGGTTTCCATATTCTGATGGAGTAATTACTTTCAGAATCTGGATAGTTGAGTGAGTTATAAACTCGGGGTCTTTTGGACTTCTATAATGTTTGATTGAAATAGAGTTTGAATCAAGTAAAACAAACTCATAGAAATTTTGGGATTTATTTGAAGAAAGGGGTTTGAAATGAAATTGATTGCCTTTGAAGTCTTTGGGAAAGATCTTCGCAGGTACTTTGGTTGGCTTATTATCCCAGTAGGCTGGTTCCATCTGAATAACTTCTAGGAAATTGTTTTTTGGGATATATGGTGTTTGAGCTTTTGATTTTTGGGTAAAGATTGGTTTGGGTTGAATTTCTAGGGCCCTGTTTGGACGGTTAGAAATCTGCTTATTTTTTAAGTTATCAATCAAAACAGAAAGACTTTCTTCCTGTTCATCTTCAGAGGCTATTTCAACCCAGGTTTTCTTTGGTAGATGAGTCAAACCTTGGTCTTGGAAGGCTTGAAGGGTTTGGATTGGCATAGCATAATCTGCTTTGGTTTGTTTAGAAGAGGAAGTATCCTCAACTCTTTGGGTGGATGACCCAGTTTGGGGTTGGGTTGATGACCCAGATTGTTCTTGGGTTGGAGACCCAGACTTTTCTGATTTTTTAGCTAACCCAGCAAGGATTAGCTTTCCTTTCCTCTCTTTAGAAGAGGTTGATTTTACTGATTTCGGCATTTCAGGACACTGTTTACCTTCCCTGCAGAAATTCACGAGTGCGATAATCAGGGAGAGAGTTTGAGGTGCCTTTGAGATATTCAATTTCAAAATCAAAAACACTTAAGATTGCTTGCCATCCATCTCCTCTTCAGCAGATGACTTCTACCAAAATGAAGATGACTGTTTTGCCTTAGACTTGGCAGAAGATTGTTGAAGTAGCTGATGCCAGAATGACATAAGCATGACGTCAGCAGAAATGACGCAATCAGTGACGCAATCAGAAGTGTCGGCAGACACTGTAGTCAAAAATCTCAAAAGTGTCGGCAGTTACTGTGCACTCAAACTTGCACTGTTGAAACAGTTCCGGTTTCATGACCTGTACTGTAGAAATAGTGTTTTTTAGTCTATATATAGGATTTCTTCAGATTGTTGAAGGCATCCTTTTTATTTGCTGAGTTTAGAGAGATAGTCTAGAGAGAGACTGCGAGGTACTTCTGAGTTTTCTCTTCTTCTCTGTTTTCTCTTTCAATCTGTAACTGTAATCGTTATGTTTCCTTATGTTTGAATAAAATATGTTTCTATATCTGCTAATGTAAAATCAATTCTTCTCTTCTCATCCCCTCACGCTAGTGGAATTACCCCAGCGTTCACTTTAAATTTATTTTATGTTTTAATTTCTGCATTTTAATTTCAGTCATTTATTTCATATAGTAGTCCGTCTACTTTCCTGCTTTCCATTTCTGCTCTAGTTTACTTCATTTCCCTCCTCACACTTCCGGAACCCACTGGTATATATATATATATATATAAATATATATATATATATATATATATAAGATTTATCATTTTTCAAGCTGCCTTATCTCCGGCTACTAAATCATAACCGTGCAAAGATGGATCAATGGTAATAAATGAAGAGAAAGAAAAGAGGAATCATAACCATTCAAAGGTGAATCAATAAATATAAGGAAATAAATAATCAAAACGACGTAATTTTAGGGTGGTAGGAGATAAACTTATCTCAAGCAGCTTGAGAAATATTTTTCCTATATATATATATATATATTTATGAGGTAGGATCCTTTGACATCGGTGTCAAATTTGAAATTTGACACCTCATCTGATAGCCCTTAGATCAAAAAAGATTAATGGTGTCACATGCTTACAAATCAGAGTCGTTGATCTTTTTTGATCTAACGGCTATCAGATGAGGTGTCAAATTTCAAATTTAACATTGGTATCAAAGGATCCTACCTATATATATATATATATATATATATATATATATATATATATATATATATATATATATTTTTTTCATATCAAGAAAATTTGGGTATGTTTGAATTTTATTTTTGAAAATAGTTTTTTAATTTTCATAATTAAAAAAATAAAAAATATGTTTGAGAAGGCCTATTATTTTATAAAAATATTTTTTAAATTAAAACTGTTGTTTAGTTTTTAAAATTGAATTTAGAGAATATATATAAGTTGTTTTTGTTTTATGTTTTGACTTTTAACTATCAATACAGAATTCTTCAAAAAAAAAAAAACTATCAATACAGAAAAAACATGAAAAACACATATTTCATTAATTATTCTATAAAACATTTTTAAAAAAATATTGGAACATAATCAAATAAACCCTTTGTTTCTCTATGATTGGATTGTTATTGGTGGTGGATCTAGGATTTTCCATAAGAGGAAAAAAATAAAATTTTAAAATTTATTAAGACTAATAAGAGATATTAATTATTATAAATATTTTTAAGAAAGGGATTAACTATTAGTATTAATAGCTTATTATCATTAAAAAATATTTTATATAAAATAATAAATAAAATAAATTTAGGGAGGGGCAGCCACAAATGCTAGCCCCTCCCTTGGTCTGACCCTACTCGTTTGGAGAAAAAAAAATTATTTTGTAGAAAGAATTTGTTATTTACTGTTTCAATAACTATTTTCTATTTCAGAATATTTGGTTTATAAAAAAAAGATCCTCCTCATTCTTAGATGGAATTCTTCCGTGGTGACAATTAATTGAATCCTAGAGTGATGATTAACTGATATATAACTGCCAGAAAATTGAATTTAATCACATTGAACAACGACTAGCATTTGAACCACACAACACTCATAATGCTATAGTATGAATGTAATCTGAAAAACAAATTTAATAAATTTGAGGTGGGATGATTGCCCTCTAGACAAGGCTCCACCACATGTGAGAGACGAAAGTTCTAGGAAACCTCGTAAGTCATGTTTATGCCTCATCAAAGACATTATTGGTCTATATATTAATGTACTTCCTTACATATTTCCTTTATGGCTGAGAACAATACATGTACATTTTGAAAATATGGCAAAAGAATAGATATTTATATATAAATTAGGAAAAAAAAAACAAGTTACTTGCAGGGATTGACGAATGTGACATATGTTAGGAATTAGGATCAAGTTATGTTTGAAGGGAAAAGAGGAAGCTTCGCAGAAGCTGTGAAGTTAATAAGAAACAAATGCATGTGGGGGAATGCGTACAGATACAAACATATTAGTTGCTGTTGGGTATGTTGAAGGGGTGTGGGAGAGGGAGGTTTACCAGATTGGGATGGGACTGCAAACAAATGATGTGTTTTTGGAGGCAAGTGATAATGTGATAAGGGTTGAGTTACAATTATGAAGAAGAGTTTTAAGCATTTTGGGAGTTTTCTCAGTTCTCATTCATTGGCCTCCAATCTTCAGTGACAAGGACTGACAAAAAATGGAAGCTTGATTATTTTTTCTTTATGTTAAGTTAAAGTTTTCTTTTCTTTTCTTGTTTATATTTTTTTTAATACATTTAAATTTTTCTTAAAAAAAATCTTAGTGTGCACCCATAAAAAAAATTTCCTGGGTCTGCCACTGGGAGAGATGGTGGTAAAGTAAATTTGATGATAAAGTTGAAAAATGTTGTTTGATAGGGCGAAATATTACCGAAAAAATTAATTAAGTTTTCTGATTTATATTTGGTTGAAGGTAAAACATTGATGGAAAAATAAGTTAAAATTATAAAAATATCCCCTTTAATTTTTTAATCTCAAATAAAGGAAAGAGACTGATGACAACATTACATTTCAGGGTCATTTTCGTCTCCATTCCGCGCTCCTTTTCTCCGTTTCCCAGTAAATTCCAAAATACCACGTCGCAAGTGATTTTCTGGAACACTAAATTTCTTCAAATTTTGCAAAGGAACCAAAATGCTGGGCAAAGGATTTGTGTGGTTATATTTTTTTGACTCTTGTGCCAAACATGATCAAGAGAGAATACTAATGGAAGTTGTCTCGGCATCTACAACAAAAACCTCTACCAAACACGTCCAGTTTTTTCTTAGGGGGCGTTTGGTTTAAGGATTCGGTTGAGATTGATAGGGAAATTATTCATGGGCATCTAAGCTAACCATGTTTGGTTGAAGGATTTGTCAAACTTACCTACCTAAATCAGTTTTCTACATAACCATGTTGCATATCTATCTCCCTCCATTTAGCCGGCGAAAGAAACCCAATGGCAGGATGGTATTGATGAAAAGCAGCCTAAATTGGTCATACTATATTCTATGCAAAAGACGAGTGCACCCTCACTCAACACCCTTCTTTCTCTTCCTTTCCAAACGCTCTCTGCAAAGTTCCAATCAGCAACATTTCACTTGAAACAATCGGTACTTTAACGCCACCCCAACTTCATTTTTCAGTTTCCTATAGGTTCCTAGTGGGTCTTCGGGTTAATGGGTTTCTTTCAATTTGCGTTCTTCGATTTTGGGTATGCTCAAGTTAGTAACTTTAAGTCGGTTGAAGGTTACAAAAGCGTTTTTTGTACACATGGTCATACTGTGTAGGAAGGAGATTCGATGGTGGTTTGGGGGCTGAATGGCTGGGGTTGGTGGCTCGGTTTGGGTTATGGGGCGATGAAGAGAAGATGAAGATGGTGTGTGGTGGGGAAAAAAAAAAAGGATGGTGATGAAGAGAGGTTGACGGTGGAGCTTGGTTGTGGGTCTGTGTTAAAAAAAATGAAATGATGGCTTGTGGAGTGCTGTGGGTTTTGTGGTTGGATGTGGGTTACCGGTTCTTGGACTGGATCGGTGAGTTATGGAAGGAAGAAGACCGGTGGCTCGGTTGAGATGGAGAAGAAAAGGGGTGGTGATGGTTTTTGGATCGGTGGCCGGTGGCTGTTGGAGGGGTGGTGATGGTTTTTGGATCGGTGGCCGGTGGCTGTTGGAGCGGTGGTTCTAATAATAAAAAAATAAAATAAAATAAAATAACTAAGTAAATGAATAACCAAAAGCAAGGTTATTTTGATAAATGTACATTTTTTTTCCCATCTATATTTAACCAAAAGCCAAACAGAGACTTTACAAAAGTTACCTAATTTCTCCGGTAAATTTTTTTCTAACCAAACAACTATTTTTACATTTTCCTATCAAACTCAATTCCCAATTATTTCCCTACTAATCACATTTCTCTATGATTCATAAAAATTTCTCTTCAACCAAACGCCCCCTTAGGAGTAAATTTAGTTTTCTAAGATTTCTACTATTTTGCGAGTTTTACAGAGATATTATGAAGAATTGTAATATTGTTTAAAAAATCATGTCTGCAGGCATTCGTTCTCTTGCAGGGATAAACAAGAAAATATTGTAAACTACAACGTAATTAACTGCCATCAAACAATGATTGAATTGTAATAATTTGTGCTGCTAGAGAAACAAAAAATGTTTAAGGAATAAAATTCAAATAGAAGCAAAGTGCAGTTCAGATATCAGTTATGGCAACTTCCAAAATTAAATTATTGCAATTGCAATTATAGTTGCAACTCAATTATAATTGCAATTAAAAAATGAAAATTCTGATGTGTGGCCATATCCAAAGTAATAATCAATACCTAATTTTACCTAACATAAAAATAATTAAATAAATAAAAATAAAAAGTTTCTAATGTAGAAAGCAGAGTATATGTTTTTGGCCTACTTAGATTAAGTCAAACACTGACTAATTTAACCAGGGTCCGGGAAAGGAAGTTATTAAATATTAGGACAGTACCTTATGAGAGGTGCCCCTGATCTCTCCCAGCTTGGTTTCTTCACCAAAACTCTTGCATACTTTTTTGTGCAAAGTGGGGTTTTAGCATTATATAGAGCAGAGGATTAGCACTTTTTTTTTTTTTTTAATCTCCCTTGCTTTGTGAAATTTCTTACCACTTTCCCTGAGCACTGTGGATTTTGGTGTTTTCTCTTGTCTTGGCACAACAAAGAGTAACTTTCATGCTAGCAAACACTTGTAAGTTGCAACTATGAGTGTGAGAGTGTGTACTGGCAAAAAGGTGAAAAGTGATAGCATAGAGAAGTTATGGCATTACGTGAGTACAATACATCGTCACATAATTATATAATTTGTTGGGTGAAAATTTAAATATATTTAAGGGAAATGATTAGTATACACCATTTTTATTTTAACTTTAGTAATATGTACTTATCTGTTTGAAAATAAAATAAAATAGAGAATTTGTATTAAAAAGTATATTTACTTTATTTTATTACATAAAAAGTAGTGATATAAGAATAATGTAATAAAAATTGAGAGTAAATATATATGGGTAATACTTCTCTCATTTAACATGAGAGAAATTTTTTTCCTACATTAACAAAATATATGGAGCCCGCAAGTTAAAGAAAAAAAAATTTTACAAGCACATATTTTTATATCTATGTGACATGAGATAATTATTTTTTACAGTTGAAGAAAATAATTTCTCTGTCACGTGACCCACCTCAGCTCAGTCAGCTTGAACTTTGAGTGAAAAAAAGTTCAAATAAAAAAATTAATGCCTAGGACCTATATACGAATATCACCTGGTGATATCTAGTTGGTGCATAGAAATTAATAAGGCTTACATGCATATACGAATATAAGTTTATACGCCCCTCTTCCTTGTGTATAAATGAAGAAAAATAAGGTGAATGAAGAATAAAAAGTGGTAGTAATTGTGCATTTTGGAAGGTTTTTCTAGAGAATGGAAGAAACGAAAAAGAAGAGGAAGAATGCAGAGAAAATTATACTTCTCATTGAATCGAATGGCTGATATTACATGCAATATTGATATATATACATCTAGCTAAAACTGAATTGTGTAACTAACTAACTTAAATTAGTTACAATCTGTTATTTCTAACAAACTCAATAGCTTAATGATGAATCACTGAGTTATTGCTTCCAATTTGTTTCTGTCATGATTCGTGGGCCTGATATATGAAGTGGATGAAACGTTGGACTTGGGCTCATGTGGTTTGGGCTTGTGAGCTGATTTATCGGGTGAGACCCCCCCGCAAGTGGGACGTAGCAAATTGTGAAGACCCAACTTGAGGATAGCTGGAGCGAAGGACTTGGCTGGTAAAGGTTTGGTAAAAACATCAGCGAGTTGAGCCTGGGAAGAAACTGGAAGTAGATGTAAGAGACCGGAGCGAATCTTCTCCCTTGTCACATGACAGTCAATGTCGATGTGTTTAGATCGCTCGTGAAAAGCTGGGTTCTTAGCTAGATATATTGCTGATTTATTATCACAATAAACTGAAGCTGGTTGAAGCCAAGGGACTTGAAGATCAGTGAACAGATGCTGTAACCACTGAAGTTCGCAGGTGAGAGAAGCTAATGCTCTGTATTCTGCTTCAGATGAAGATCTGGATACAGTCGACTGTTTCTTGGATCGCCAGGCAACTAAGGAAGATCCAATGAAAATGCAGAGACCAGAGATCGAACGACGTGTGTCTGGACAAGAGCCCCAGTCAGAATCACTAAAGGCTTTCACTTGCATAGCAGATGAACTTGAGAAAAATAAGCCAGCAGCTGGTGCGTTCTTGAGGTAACGCAGTACTCTGTGAGCAGCCAAGACATGTGTGTCAAGTGGTTGAGAAAGGAATTGACTCAACTGTTGGACTGCGTATGAGATATCTGGACGAGTAGTAGTTAAGTATAAGAGTCTACCAATGAGACGACGATATGAGGTAACATCAGTGACTGGGTTGCCATTGGACCTACTGAGAATAACAGAAGAATCCATGGGTGTAGTACAGGAACGAGCAGCAAGAAGACCGGCATCGGATAAAATCTCGAGTGCATACTTCCGTTGATTGATGTGAATACCTTGTTTCGAACGTGAAACCTCAAGACCAAGGAAGTACCGTAAGGAGCCCAAGTCTTTAATGTGAAACTGATCGTGAAGAAACCTCTTAACACGTTGAATCTCTGAGATAGAGTTCCCTGACAATACAACATCATCGACATAGATTAAAAGAACGGTAAATTCAGAATCACGTCTGAGTGTGAACATTGAGTGATCAGCTTGGGCCTGAACATATCCGATGGAAGTAAGAGCAGAGGAAAGTTTGTTGTACCACTGTCTACTCGCCTGACGTAGGCCATATAGTGACTTAGTAAGGCGACATACTTTATGTGGTGAAGAGACAACAAGGCCTTGAGGAATCTCCATGTAAACTTCTTCATGAAGATCCCCATGCAAGAATGCATTGTCCACATCAAGTTGCTCTAGCAACCATCCCTTTGAAGCAGCCAAAGCAAGCAACACCCGAAGAGAATTCATCTTGGCAACCGGAGAGAACGTATCGAGGAAATCCACCCCTTCAAGTTGAGTGAATCCCTTAGCCACTAATCTGGCTTTGTATCGTTCAATCTCACCATTTGATTGATACTTAATTTTGTAAACCCATTTACAACCAATGGGTGTTTTTCCATGTGGTAAATCAACAATGGACCAGGTATTATTAAGTGATAATGCAACAAGTTCTTTATCCATAGCAAGTTTCCAGTGATCATGTTTAACTGCTTGACTAAAAGTGCGTGGCTCATCATGAGCAATGGTGTTAAAACAGAAGTGTTTGTAAGATGGAGTGCACAAATTGTAAGACAGGACATCAGACAAGGGATAGAGGACATTTGGAGTTGGAGGATTACCTGAAGAGGAGAGTTTCTGCTGACACGAGGAAAGAGCATAGTGATAGTCTTGAAGATATCTTGGAGGGTGACGCATTCTGGAAGATCTACGAACATCAGACTCAATAGCAACCTCCACTTCATCATTTGCAATGCTCAAAGAATGGGAAGTAACATTGGTTGTGGGGTGTATATGTGGTTCAATGGCTAATTGGGCTAATGGGGTAAACTGTGAGTCATGGTGTTGAGGGAATGGCATGGTAAGATCTCTGTCAGCAGGGAATGTATTTTCTAAGGAGGTAGGATTTTGAGATATGGTAGGTGTGGGCACTGTTTGGTGAAAAGGAAAATCATTTTCATGGAATATGACATTCCTGGAGAGAAAAAGTGCATGTGAATGTAGGTCATACAACAAATAGCCTTTTGTACCATCACGAAAGCCTAAAAACACAGCTTTACGTGCACGAGGAGAGAACTTGGTTCTATGGGATGAAAGAGTTGAGGCATAGGTGAGGCATCCAAACACACGAAGGTGTGTGAGGGAAGGGCTGGCATTATGAAGTTTTTCGAAAGGTGACTTGTTTTCAAGGTTTGGTGTACAAGTTCTGTTAATAAGGTGGACAGCATGTGTTACTGTGTAATTCCACAATGGATCAGGAAGCTTGGCTTGGAAGAAAAGGGCTCGGGCTACGTTCATAATGTGTTGATGTTTACGCTCAACTACTCCATTTTGCTGAGGAGTCTCTACACATGTACGCTGATGGACAATTCCCTCCTGGGCATAAAATTCATTTAGCATGAATTCTGGACCATTATCCGATCTCACTATTTGAACTTTAGTGTCAAACTGGTTCTTAACGAAGTATATGAACTGTTTCAAGTATGCACGAGTCTCTGCCTTATTTTTCATGAGAAATACCCATGTAAAACGTGAGTAATCATCCACTAAAGTTAGGTAATATCTATGCCCATGAATGGAACTAATGGAATATGGGCCCCAAATATCCACATGTAACAGACTGAAAGGTTTTATTGAATTGGAAATGCTGGAGTTGAAAGGCAGCTTATGTTGCTTTGCCATATGGCAAATATCACAAGGTTCAACATTAATACAAGGTATGAAAGAAAATTGACTGGACATGAGTTGTGCAGCATCTCCGGAAATATGGCCAAGCCTTCTGTGCCATAACAGTGAAGCTTCTTTATTTCGAACTACATTACAAGATGAGTCATGACCTTCACCAACTTCGATATCTCCAACTATCACATATAATCCTTCCTTACGCCTAGCAGAACCAATCATCGTCAGGCAATTTTGGTGTTTCTGTTGAATTAAACAAGAAAAATCAGTGAAGGTAATGACACAGGGAATGGAACTTAAAAGTTTTGTAACTGACAACAAATTGATGTGAAACTCAGGAACAAACAAAACATTATCTAATCGTAGCATGGATGACAGAAAAATAGTTCCAGATACATTTGCTTTAACTGTGGAACCATTAGGTAAAGAAATATTGATAGGATTAATTTCATGGAAAGAAGAAAAATTTGATAGAAGGTGTGTGATATGGTCTGTGGCACCCGTATCGATGACCCATTCCACACTTGTCATACCTGATCGGGGCGTGTTGGAGTGTAAGTGTGATATATGGACTGCATTCGCAGAGTGTTGTGGTGGTACACTTTCAGTGATATTGGTCTTTTGTAGCAAATTCAAGATTTGCTTGTACTGATCTTGCTGCATCTGCATCTGCATCTGCATTTGAGTTATGGAAGGTTGATCTTGTTGCAACTGCATCTGAGTCATGGATGAGTTTTCTTGTACATTACAATTGACATTGGCAACTGAAGCAGTATTGGTAGTTCTCCTATAGGCAGGTGGAAAACCATGAAGAGAGTAGCAGGTATCTATGGTGTGATTACTTCTGTTGCAATGAGTGCAGAATTTCGTGTTGCCGTTTCGTCCAGGATTACTACGGCCACGTCCTCTAAATCCTCTTCCACCATTGTAAGGATTGTACCTTCTTGATGGATCTCCCATTACAGCTAAAGCTTGAGGATTATTGGAAAAATTCACATTACCATCTGAATGAAACTGACGTTCCTGTTGTGACACCATTGCAAAGGCTTTAATCACATTTGGCAATGGATCAAGAAGCATCAACTGTGAACGTACTTGAGCGTACTGCTCATTTAAGCCTCTGAGAAACCTTATTGTTTGATCATTTTCGCGATACAAACGCATTCTTTCAGTTGCACCGCAAATGCAAGGAACCACTGGATTGGGAAGAGGTTTCAAGTTATCCAATTCATCCCACATTATTTTCAGCTGAGTAAAATACTCACTTACTGATCTTTCTCCCTGGCACAGTTTGTGCACGTCTTCTTGCAGATCAGATACTCGAAAGATATCTGATTTTGAGAATCTGTCTCTCAAATCACACCACGCATTGTGAGCATTTTCGATCCACAGAATGGATTGCGCTATAGTTTGGGTGATCGATCTATGAATCCAACCCAAGACTATAGTGTTACATCGATCCCACGCTTCAAAGGCTGGATCATCGTCATTTGGAGCTACCACCACTCCATTGATAAAACCGAGTTTATTCTTTGATCTCAATGCCATAGTCATCGCTCGAGACCAAGAATGATAATTGTTTCCGTCTAGCAAAGGAACCACCAATACTTGCGATGGATTTTCATTTGGATGAAGAAAGAAAGGATGCGCAGGATTAGTTAAAAACTCAGGAAGAACAGCTTGATTCGCCATGTTCAAGAACTCAAGAATCTGAAGCAGATATCAGAGCATGTGCTCTGATACCATCTAGAGAATGGAAGAAACGAAAAAGAAGAGGAAGAATGCAGAGAAAATTATACTTCTCATTGAATCGAATGCCTGATATTACATGCAATATTGATATATATACATCTAGCTAAAACTGAATTGTGTAACTAACTAACTTAAATTAGTTACAATCTGTTATTTCTAACAAACTCAATAGCTTAATGATGAATCACTGAGTTATTGCTTCCAATTTGTTTCTGTCATGATTCGTGGGCCTGATATATGAAGTGGATGAAACGTTGGACTTGGGCTCATGTGGTTTGGGCTTGTGAGCTGATTTATCGGGTGAGATTTTGACTTTTGTTTTCGATTTTTAGGAAATTACCTACATACAGTATGGCCACATACCACACTTTGTACTTGGATTGTTCAATTCCGCAATAAAGTATGTGACTATTAGAGACAGTGACCGTACTGCTATAGATTTAAAAATTATTTACTTAAATGACATGCAGAGAAAATATTTTTTCAAATACAACATGCACCGAGTTTGGTTTGGCCACGTGGCATGATTCCTGAGGCCTCGCTGGTAGTTATAGCAAGTATGGTGGTCAAAACAGTCAGTCTTTTTCTGCAGACGAGTAACATGTGGCATCAACAGACAGATATGCTAGTTATATTCAAGCTCAATCAGATAACTCAATGTTCACCTTATCTGTTGGTTTTTCATTCACAGTGCTTCTTATATATGTAGATGACATTGTGTTATTTGCTAATGATATGTGTTGCGCTCACGGCAAGTGCACCGGTCATACAAGTAATATAATGTTTAAGTAAGAGATTGTTCCCACGAGGATTATAGATCAAGCACTAATTCACTATTGCAACTTAAGTTGGACAATCGAAATTATATTTGGGATAGGATTTGAATTGAAATTTAAAATATTAAAACTAATTAATAGCAAGAATTAAAACAAGAATTTAAAGATTAGAATTAACTAATAGAAATTAAACGTAGCTAGGGTTTCGATTTCCTTCAATCTCTCGGTTATGTCCAAATTTCTTCTTTAAATTAATCGTCCTTAATATCAATCTAATCGATTTTTTCTAATGTAATTAGGGCTCAATCCCTTGTTACCCTAAATATTTACAATCTTGCAAGAACTCTAGTTCCCCGTTTATTCCCCAAGAAAGCAAGCATTAAATTCAAGAATCTCAAGATTAAGCAAACCCTATGTCTATCCCTAGAATCATAAAGCTTACGATGAAATTATCAGATACAGATCATGCACCAACATTCCTATTGTCATGCATTTACCTAAGATCAATATATAAGATTCAAGCTCATATAAAGCATTAAGAAAAGATAATTTCATTCATGATAAAAAGGAAAATTAACATAAAGAAGTGTTCAAAACATAATAAAGAAATTGAATTCCATATAACCCTAACTACTTAAAGATTTAGCCAGACATAGCAAGATCAAGAAAAAAAGAAAATATAAAAGCTTCCCCAAACTCCATAGTTGATTGGTGAATCTTCAATATCTCCAGTGCAAGCTTGATTTTGATCCGTCTCCGCCGCTAACGAACATGAACTAGGTGTTTCTCCGCATTCCCTCTGCCTCCGAGTACCAAGAACTCTTCAAGAATGTCAAAAAGTGATTGATTCTGACCCAAATTGTGTTTTTAATGACCAAGAATCTGTGTCCTAGATGGTTATTTTCAATGTTATTAAAACCGGCTCGGTCATTGACCCGGTCGATGTACTGGGTCAGTGGGTCACTGGTTCAACCAGTGGATCACTGGTTCAACCGCATGATCCGGTAATTATATGCAATTTTATAATTTATATTAAAAAATTATAAATATACTCAAATATCTAAAAAAATAATAAATATTTCAAATATTTTAATATAAAAAATAATAAATCACATATTATTATCCAATAAAGGATCAAATAAAAATATAATGATCGTGATATGGGGCTTTAAATTCAAAAAATGACATCTCTAACTATAAATCAAATCAAAATTTTCTGTATAATGCACAATTGAGATAATATTAGTGTTGTAGGTACATAACTTATGTAAGTCAATAAGCAAAAAAATATTCAAATATGTCTATTATGATTTTTTTTTGAAAATAAAATTGTAATTTTTTTTTAGGACCGGGCCGGGTTACCGGTTAACCGACCGGGTCACCGGTTTTCATGAAAATCGACCGGGTCGCACCGGTTCTGATGCATGGCCGGTCCGTTGCTTCAACCGGACCGGTTATATGACCGGTTTACCGGTTCCCGGGTCGACTTGGCCGGGTCGGTCCGGTTTTAATAACTATGGTTATTTCAGATGGGCCTAAGTTAGGTTTTTGGGGCGCTTAATGATGAATCAAAGTGATGATGTGGATACAACGTACACTTGATGATTCCACGTCCACACAACGTTTTGATGATAACAAAGAGGAATGATTCAAAGACAAAGCAATATCCAAAAAGCAAATGTGAAAGCATGCACCATGTCTCTAACATCAATCCAAGTCCAGAATCTCAAATGGTATACTTATTTAGGACTTAGGATAAAAATGTAAAGATGTATAGATACAAAGCATTGCATGAGCTCAAGGTCATTCATCAATCATATATTTCAAAAGCATGCATCCTTAAAAGAAAAGTCAAGACAAATGGTTTCATATGTACAATATTGGTTTGGAAGAAGTACCTATGTGATACAAACTTTTCTAGATAATTTCCATAACCAATAACATGCATAACACGTCATAAAAATCATTTGGAAAGAGTAGAAACTCAGAACTCGTACAAAAAGGCTGCTGCTATGAATTATCCGGGTATTCCACTTTGAATATCCGGATATCCAATATCCAGATATGTGCCCGACAAATATCCGGATATGTACGGATTACAACGGCTAGAAACGGCTAGTTTTCTTAGGAGGTGTCGTTATAAATACCCACATCAGCTGGGATGAACAGTACACGACCCTAGATCATTTATTGAAGCTTTATTACTCTTGCTAGCCTTTTATTGCTCATTAATTACTTACTTTGATCATTGTATACACTTGAGCTCATCTTTCCTTTGAAGTTATACATCTCTTAGTTCTTCAATTTGTTCAATCTGTACTTTGAGAGTACTTAGCCACTTCTAATCACCTCAATATTACTTCTTGATTTGAGAGGGGAGTGAACCCTATACTTGAAAGGTTACCAAATTCCTAAGTAAATTTGGAGTGAAAAATTGTGAGGTATCAAGAGCCCGAAGTCTTGAAAGATTGTAGAGGTTTGTCAAGCACCCTCAAGCTTGATAGTTAGTGAAAAGAATTGATCGAGCGGCTTCAGTCTGGACGTAGGTCACGGTGGTGGTGACCGAACCAGGATACATCTAGTTTGCAATTTCTCTAACCTTTACCTCTTTACTTTATTATTGAAATTGCATCTTTAGATAGTCTTTATTCATTCGCTTGCTTACTTTTTTAAACTTTACACTTGCTCTCACTCTTAGATTTTTCCTAATTAAATCACTTTATTGAAGAAATAGTCTTTAAAATTTCAAAGGAGGCACTTTGCGAAAAGATTTTATAAAACTCAATTCACCCCCCTCTTGAGTATTGAAGCCACTTGTCCAACACTTAAGCCTCCATTTGGGCGCTTAAGGCCCCTAGCTTATGCATGTAATTTTCACGTGGCGCGCTTAAGCGCACTCCAGTGTGCTTAAGCGCGCTCTTCGAAGCTCAACTTTTAACTTGCAGCGCGCTTAAGCCATGAGTTGGGGGCTTAAGCTTCCTGAGGCAGTGGCTATTTGCTATATTGGAATAATTGGGAGGCTTAAGCTTCGAAATGGGGGCTTAAGCCTCCTCTTTAACAACTTTATCTCTCTTGATTTTCTTTAGATAGATCCTCATATCTTCTAGTTTTGATCTCCATCTATCCAATCTTCACATTTGACTCCATTTATCATAAAATCCCTTCAAAATAGCAAATATATATATTATTTAATCCAAAATCATAAAGTTCATGTATTTTATCAATAAACCTTGGCTTTTCACATATTTAACTTGATAATTCATGTAATTTTAGTCTATAAAATAAGATAAACTAAAGGTTTATCAATATGACTGAGATTAAATGTGTCAAATGTTTTCTGGACAGCAAGTTCAAAATTAAAAACCTTGGGCAACTTCGATTTTTTCTCGGCCTTGAAGTTGCACGCTCCAAGCGTGGCATCCTTCTCAACCAACACAAGTATGCGTTAGACATTCTTTCTAATGAAGGTATGCTGGCAAAAAAACAGCGTCCACCCCAGGGAATCTTCTACAAAACTTACTCATGACAGTGGTGTTCCTCTCTCTGATCCCTCACTTTATAGAAAACTTGTTGGTTGTTTACTCTATCTTACTACCACTCGTCTTGATATTTGCTTTGCTGTACATCAGCTCGGCCAGTTTGTTTCTCGACCATGTGATACTCACCTAGTAGCAGTGAAGCGAGTTCTTAGATATTTGAAAGGGGTTCCATCTACTGGTTTATTTCTCTCCTCTCAATATGATCTTACAGTATCCGTATTTGGAGACTCGGACTGGGCTTGTTGTCCCGATACCCGAAAGTCCATCACTGGCTATTGTGTTCTTATTGGAGCATCTATTGTTTCATGGTGTTCGAAGAAACACTCCACCATTTCCCGTTCTTCTTCTGAGGCAGAATATCGAGCTCTTGCAAGCTTGACCTGTGAGCTTCAATGGTTACAATATCTTTTCAATGATCTTCACATTCCTTGGCAACGACCCGCATCAGTGTTTTGTGACAGTCGTTTTGCCATCTACTTGGCCAAAAACCCCCTACATTCCATGAACGTTCCAAGCACATTGACATTGATTGTCATGTAACACGTGAGAAACTCCAATCTACTTTACTCCATTTTCTCCATATTTCCATTTCTCTGCAACTTGCTAATGTTTTCACTAAACCATTGGCTCCATCGCTATTTTTTGGAATATTTCCAAGCTGGGTCTGCTCAGCATACACACTTCAACTTGCGGGGGAGGGGGGTGTATCACACATGAACACAAGCTCTCACGTAACAAAGCCATGCAGCAGTGAAGTTCCATTTTCAACTCGTCCTCCACGTGGCCCAACTAATCATCAAAGAAGAGAAACTGATGCAGTTAATTTGTTGAATCAATAGATAGAATTAGTTAGAATCTGTTATGAAATATTGAACTCCTTTGTTAGTTTCTGTTATCAGAACTTAGTTATTCTGAGCTTGTATATATTGACTTAAGTCTTGTATTATTTCTCATTATTGAAAGTTCAATGAAAGTTGCCAAGCTTTACAGTAAAATTGCATTTTGGAAGGTTTTGACTTTTGTTTTCGATTTTTAGGAAATTTCCTACATACAGTATGACCATACCACAGTTTGTACTTGCATTGTTCAATACCGCAATAAAGTATGTGACTATTAGAGACAGTGACCGTATTGCTATAGATTTAAAATTAATTACTGAAATGTCACGCAGTGAAAATATTTTTTCAAATACAACATGCAGCGAGTTTGGTTTGGCCACGTGGCATCAGCAGACAAATTCGCTACACCCTATAGCAAGTATAGTGTACAGTAGCCTATCATTTTGTGACATGTGGCATTTAAATTTTGGAAAATTTAACGTGAAACTTTATAAGACCATAACTTTTGACTCAAGTATCCGAATCAGGTGCTTTTTTTAATTCCACGTAACTTTTCAAAAGCTATGCGCTGGCAAAACCCAAAAGGGATTTGGTCAAAATGTTTTCTCAAAAAATGCTTTTATTTGTGTCCCGTTTGGAATATTTTATCTTTATTAATGATGTTATTTAAATTTTTACTTTCCAATACTAACAAATAATTCTCCAAGAATTTTCCAGAACAGAGATCTCGAAAAGTTACGTGAAATAAAAAAAAACACTAATATGAATACCTGAGCCAAAAGTTATGGCCTTCCAAAATTTAACGTTAAATTTTTGAAGATTCAAATGTCACGTGTCACGAAACGATATGCTACTATATTTGTTGCCACTGACAGCGAGTTTATGTTTGTCTGCCATGTGTCACTATACTCACTGCAACTGGCAGCGAGTTTGAATCCCTCAGTAAATTTTCCATGTGGCGTAATCAAACTCGCTGGCAGTTTAGCGAGTTTAGAGACATGGCATTTTGACAAATTTCTAACAGGCGTGACATTCAGGCAATTTTTTTTTAAAAAAAAGGGGCAGTACGACCACTGTCCCTGATTACTATATGTACCATAATTTTATTAATTTTTTATGTTGTATGAGATAATTTGTCTTATGTAACACACATAAAAGTGGGTGAAACCTACTAAAGAGAAGAGAAAAAAAAAAGTAAATCTCACTTACTTTTGTGTATTGCATGAGACGAAATTATCTTATGCAAGATAAGAAACATTAGGCCAATTTGAATTCTGTTTCAAAAAATAATTTTTTTAATTTTTAAAACCAAAATATAAAAAAACTCATTTGATAAGGCTTGTTTTGTAAAAAAAATAAAAATAAAAATTATAAATATTTTTTTGTTTTTAGAATCAAATTTAGAGTATATCTAAGTTGTTTTTGTTCTATGTTTTGACTTTAAACTTTCAAAACAAAAAAAAACATAGAAAACACGTATTTCATTAACTATTCTACAAAAAAATTTTAAGAACAAAAAAATTAGAATACAATCAAACACACCATATTTTCCTAATTTTATCTCTTATTCTTGTGGTTTTGGTTCTCTCAATGTCTTTGGTTTCCCAATATGAGCGATAAGACAGTGACCACTGCATTTTTTTATGCATATATATATGCGTCCGTACGAAAACCTGAGTTTTGTGGCTTTCAAATTTTCTTCTGCTTTAATAATTGAGAAAACCGAAATATCTTTTGATTCATTCCTTTCCTTTTCGGTTGAATATTGATCATCATAGAGTAAAAAGAAATTTTAGTTTCAAAATATATTTATAAAAAAAATCATTTAGAGGTTAGATGGAATGGTGCTAGGCCTTTCTTTTTTTGGATACAATGGTGGGAATCAAATGCATAATCTTATACAAACTGCCAAAAACTCTTCACCACTAGACCAACATGTCTGTAATTTCTTTTCTACCAGCTCTTCTTCATCAATTTGTATCTTGGGTCTATGAGATTTCAAGTTGATAAGACTTCGTCTGTATTTTAAACCATGTCTTTAAGCATGAGCTAACATCTTTTTGGAATGGAAAAGCTGTTAAATTGTTGAATCTCTATGATTGAATCTCTCATACCGAACCCTCTAGATTTCTGTTGTTTAAGTGTTTTAATATATTGTATCAATAGAACTTGAACATGATTGAGAAAGGAACTTGCATAAGGAAGAGATTCCAGACAGCTGAACAACAGGAGAAAGGTAAAGAGTGTGAAAATATTTTCACTGGTTGCTTTAGGAATAAGGCACCCCCTCGTTCATTGAGGTTCTGCACAAAGTAAGCGTTGTGAATAAAGTCGCCATAGGAATATGGGACTTCATATACCACTTAGCCCATGGGCTAAGGAATCAAAGTTGGCTATAAAGATACCTAAACAAGTCCAGTGGACAAGGCTTTGAGCCTAGATTACAACAAGGTTTAACAATGGATCAGTGGATCAATTCCCTTTCTTTTAACTATCGTTCTGCCATCATGTCGCCTATGTTATTCCTTGAACTTTCTCACCTTTATTTTCTGATTTTTTTTGTTTTATTTACTTATACACAACAACTATACTTTTATCCTATGACTTGTTCCTCTCTAAATTGGAAAGGACTTGAAATATATAACGACGCGAGGAATTGTTTTAAGTTAATCTGAACCTTTTGTCATAATGGGACACCATTATGATATCAAGAAATGACTGGTCAGAAGAATTCAATATTGCTAACCCATTCTTTTATTCTTTAGTTTAGCTTAAAATATCAATTAGCAATACTTTCTCGGTGGGAACGATAATCTGGGCATAATACTACCCTTTATTACTTGATGCGTACACTTGTGCAATTGGTCTTCATTCTTAGGAACGAATGTGTTTCCCTTGACTGAATAGTAAAAAGGTCAAAAAGTTATAATCTTGTGAATGAATACATTTTCCTTGATAGACAGCAAGGAGACCAACAAGTTTTTAGTGCCGTTGTCGGGGATAGTTTTTGCTAAATCACATATTTTAAGCTATATTAAAATTTTTATTTATTCTCATTACTATTTATTCATTTCACATTCATACCTTCATTTGTTCGACTATCAAATTTATTTACTGTTATTCTTTGTTCTTTCTATAGTATAGTTTATTTCATTCCTTGGCAGGAATGAAGTTTTAGAGTGGTCTAACTTGGCCATTTGAACCCAAAATAAGGGTTGGGACAACTGATGTTCCTATCCTTTTTATAGTTAGATTAATTCACTTCGACCCCTAACAAGAACGGATTTTTGAGGTGGTAAACTCTAGCCATTCATACCAAACACAAACCCTTGCAGATTTTTTTTTATAAGAGTCACTCTGGAACATTACGGGGAACAACCTATACGCACCAAAGGAACAATGTCGTTACAAAAAGGTACACCTGTCATGATTGATGAATCACGCTAGTGACGTCTCCCAGTTTCCCATTTCTCTATATGTGACAAGTGCACAATAGCTTTTCAGCCAACTGCATTATCACGCACACTCTACAGCCGATAAAGCAACTGACAACCACTCACATTACTGCTGAGTCTTGTCCCAAGCAATCACCATCATTTTTCCCCTCTCTTCGAATCAAATCTTTAGACCTTTAATACTCTTCATCATTATCTCTTCAAGTCCCAAAACGTGTTCGACAAGCCTGCTTTCTCTCACCTCAGTGAGCCAAAATTTTAAACATTTTTCTCCATTTCTCAGCATCACTTCCTTATTCCAAGCAACCACACATCCTTAACCACTCATAATAGCAGTTATCATTGATACATGTTCATCCTGTAACTGCTACCTCTTCAACCGGTTCCATTTCGGGACCTTACGCTCTTCTTTTGTGTTAATAGATCATTTCTCTACTTAACTTCAAATCTCTTCTCTATCCTTTGCATTTGAAATTTATATTTTAAAACCCTCTCCTTTGCAGCTTAATTTTACTGATAAGCTTAAAGTTCTCACCTTTTGTCCCACTAAGTTAAAAGCTTTCACCTTTCCCTTCCAATTATTTCAACCTCTATTGTTGTAACCTTGTGCTGAAAATCACAAAACAAAGTACTAATGTTGCTTTCACTAGAAACTACACATTGGCCCCCCTCAAAAGGCTGATCAAATCACCCTGTATCTTGAGAGATACATTGATTTGGGGAATACAGAAGACAAGCTGCCACCTTAGGTGCAAAAGACCCTCGCATTTCCCAAATAGAAGAGCCTTGCTACCCTTAAAACTGAGGGCCACACAAGCCATTTTGCTGAATTTTTGTATCTTGCAAAGATGACGAATGAAGAATTTGTCTTCATTCAAGAGAAGAAAATTTCTTTCTCTCTAGATTCCATTAAAAAAGTTATCTCTGTACTCATTGTCAAGAAATGCTCTAATCAACATCTGGTGAACTGTAGAGGCAATGAAGAATTTGAAAAAGAAGTACCATAAGTGATTGCGCTCACCAATGCTTCATTTACCAAAGTCACCTTGCTAAAGAGACAACTTAATCCATAGGCCAAAACTCTGGGTCCTTTTCGTCTACTCAAGGATTGACCCAAATGTTCATGAATCCTCTGTTTCTTAGAATAAATCCATACAAATCTTTTGCATTATGCAGAAGAAACCTTTCGATGCTTTTTCTCTTATACACTAGAACTTCAAAAATGAGCTCAAAGGAGCTATTTTTGTTTTCCCTACCTTGTCACAAAATTCTGCATAGATGTTGGACTGGAAACTTTTCCTAATAACAACAAGGAGTTTGTTGGTACACCTAGCAATTTATCTACTTGGGGATCCCTGAAGAGAGGCATAAACATGTCAGAGCAAACACCTGTGAAAATAGAAGCGACGTCAAGTAGCAGAAGGAAAAACATAGGTAAAATGTCCTCTTCCACTCCATCTAAAAAGTCAACATATCCCTCTATCAAGAAAGAAAAGATAGTGAAAAAATAAAGTTGAACCATCCAAGCTAATGGATAATGAAAAGAATAGGAAGTCTTCAAAAGAAACCTCTCCCAAACCAACCTGTACCTGTCAACATGCCCAACCTAGGGTTATTGCCACTAAAGCCAAAAAGAAAAAGGTGTCTGCAGCACCTACCTCAAAATCAGCCCCTGTTAAGGGAGAAAGGTCCTCGAAAAGGATCAAGAGGAAATTCAACAGCCAACTACCAGCTAGAGCAGAAGGGACAACCTCAGAAAAGCCTATTCAACTATATGAGCCAGAGGAGAATGAAGATAAAGAGCCTCTGGCAAAGAGGAGAAGAAACATAACCAAGGAACAACAAGAGGAACCTCAACAAAAGCCTTTTTAACATTCAATTTCTCCAATGTCAGAATCACTTGTTGAACCACAAGATCAATTAGAACACCTACAAAAGAGAAATAACAACAACAACAAACAGAGGAAGAAAAGAAGATCGAGGAAGAAACCAAAGAAAAAAGAAAGGCCATATCAGTAATTACTTGCTGAAGAAGAAAAGTAAAAAAAAAAACAGCCATTAGAAAGGGTAAAGTTGTTGAACCCAATCCCCCATCAACTTGGGAAAACAAACCCAGGTCCCTGTATTCCTAGAGTACAAAACTATGATTTGTCCCTCTTCCACCACTCCAATTCAGAATGTTCTCATAGCTCTTGAAAAATTATCGACCATTCCTCTGCCTACCTCAGAACCCACTCCTACACTTTCACCTTTTCTAATTCAATCAACTCCAACATATGTTGATGAACCGCAAACCACCACAAAAACCAAAATCCCACCTCAGGCATTGCCTTTAACTGCCATAAGAGAATTAGAATTGGGGACTTGGGGAAATTTGTAGGATACTAAGGAACAAATTAAAGAGTGTCGTTCCTCAATGAACTGATGTCTCTCAAGATCGGATAGACTAAATGACATCTAACATGAAGGAAACTGTTAATAACATTTCATCTTCCCTTATCAAATTTCAAGAACAGCAAAAGAAGAAGGATGAAGAACTTTTCCAAGCTATCGAAAAGGCTATGGCAAAACAAGCATAATGAGACTTTACGTGAATGATCATACTGATGTGACATTCAACCTACAAAAATAGCCATCTCAAATAAGGAAACAAAGGAAGGAATAAGAAGAAGAAGGAAAGACCAAAAAGAAGAGAAACTGTCACTATTTTTCTATCCCTTTACTTTTTTGTCTACTGTGTTTATTCCAATTTTAAGATTCCATTATTTGTTGTTTATTCACTTTGACGATTATGGAGCTTGTTGTTGTGTTTTAAGTGATTCTCTTACCTTTGTTCACCTGTTTGCATGGAAAGAAAAAACAAAAACATTTGAGCATTAAGTAGCAAGGTTGATTTAAGAGCAGAATCTTTGAAAAAGGTGAAAAAGTAAGGAAAACTTTGAATCTTAAGATTGTTGAGGTTTTGATCCGAGTGAGTTTTCAAGGTAAGGAACGAAAGGCCAAACATGTAATTTCTTTGAGAGAGCATTCCCAAGAATTTTTATCTATCGTCCCCGAACTTGTATTAATACTGTTAGTACTACAGAATCACATGGAATATTCAAAAGGACAGGGGCAATCTTTCGACTAAGCTTGAGCCAAATAGCCAGCATCCTCATCATTCCATAGTCACCCTCATCCAACCAGAACATTCATCACCATCTTCCATCATCATGATTTCCATCCATTATAGTAAGGAAAAACAAAAAACAAAACAATCAAGAACATTAACAAAGAAAAGTCCAAAGACTTTTGAGGAATGGCCAAAATAAAAAGCAGAAAAAAGAAATATATTTTCCCCAAAGGGAGAGAAGAAAGCAGTCAGAAACAAAAGTGTTCCCAAAAAATTCATAAAAAGTGTTCCCGCGAAAAAGAATAAGAGATCAGTTATTCCTGCTCTAAAGTAACCAATCTCCAAACACAACCACCCAAGCTTAAGCCCCATTACAAGCCTTAAAAGCCCCTTTGATTGAAGAGAACAAATGAATCATAGGAAAACAAAAGCAATCCAAGTTTAAGGAATCATAATTCTCCGGAACAATAAGTGAAACAGTAACCATGAGTGATTGACAAGATATGGATCAATAACCTTGCATGATTTTGGTTGAAATCTTGCTTTTCTTGTAAGATAACACAAGAATGTGTTGTTTTGAGAACTTTGTTCCTTGATATTTAACTTGTAATTGTTGCTTTGATTCTGTTCAAATTGAATAACTAGTTGCAAGAAGATTGTTCGAGGACGAGCAACAGTTAAGTTTTGGGGTATTTGATGGGACAAAATTCGTTCCCACCGCGGAACACAAGTTATTTCGCCCTCCTTTTAGTAAATTTTTGTTATAAATAATAGCTAAAGACAATAAATGTTGATTTGAAGGAGGGAACGACTTTAAACGAGAAAAGAAGGAAAAAGAAAGAAAGAAGATAAGAGTGAACTATCATTTACTTTAACTTTTTCAGATGACGGTTGTTTTTGCTTTTTACAGTCAACTCTGAAAAATCACAATAAAGCTCGCGTAGCAGAGCAAAAAATGCACACAAAAAGGACAGAAGCACGCGACAAAAACAAAGAAGGACATTGCAACATACTACAGCGCAGACAAATATGCTGGATGCGTTCACGTGTCAAAAAATCGTCCTTGGGAAAGGAAAAGAGAAGAAATAGCTCAACCCTAATCACAAACAGATCATTTGCCTCTGTTTGATTGAGAAAAGAGGATAAGTCCTCAATCCAACGGTATAGGAACAACCTGAACTAATCACAAGAATGCCATTGTCTTCTTATCCTATAAATTGATGATCAAACAAAGGCAACAATAGCAAGCTTTGGGGGATAATACCCTATTCTTTTCTCTTCCCCCTTTAAGTAAAAATCCATTTTTCTCCATTTTAGTTTTCCCCTTTGTAATGTGTTATTGAGTCTTGGTTTTTCTCTTTATTTTAAGTCTGTAATATCTTTTCTACCAACTCGTCTTCATCAATTTGTATCTTGGTTCTATGAGATTTCAAGTTGATAAAACTTCGTCTATATTTTCAGCCATGTCTTTAAGAATGAGATAACTTCTTCTTGGAATATAAAAGCTGTTAAATTATTATATCTCTGTGATTGAATCTCTTATACTGAACCATATAGATTTCTGTTGTTTAAGTATTTTAATATCTTGTATCAACGGAACTTGAACATAACTGAGAAATAAAATTTCGTAAAGAAGAGATTTCAGACAGCTGAACAAAAGGAGGAAGGTGAAGAGTGTGGAAACACTTTCATTGGTTGCCTTAGAAATAAGGGACCTCCTCATTCACCGAGGTTCTGCATAGAGTAAGCGTCGGGAATGAAGTCGCCATAGGAATATGGGACTTCGTATACCATTCAGCCCATAAGCTGAGGAATCAGAGTTAAGACTAAAGAGACTTGAACAAGTCCAGTGGACAAGGTCTTGAGCCTAGATTACATCAAGGTTTAACAATGGATCAGTGGATCTATTCCCTTTCTTTTAACTATTGTTCAACCATCATGTCACGCGTGTTATTCATTGAACGTGCTTTCCTTTATTTTTGATTATTTTGTTTTCTTTATACATACACAATAACTATACTTTTCCCTATGACTTGTCGTTCCTCCCTGAATTGGGAAGGACTTGAAATATATAATGACGCGAGGAACTATTTTAAATTTATCTGAACCTTTTTCATAACGGGACGCCAATGTGATAACTGGGAATAACTTGCCAAAACAGTTCAATAATATTAACCTATTTTTTTTATTCTTTAATGTCGCTTAAAATATCAATTAGTAATACTTTCTCCGTGGGAACAATAATGTGGGCATAATACTATCCTTTATTACTTGATGCATGTACTTGCGCAATTGGTCTTCATTCTTGGGAACGAATGTGTTTCCCTTGATTGAACAGTGAAGAGGCCAAAAAGTCATAATCTTAGGAACAAATGTGTTTTTCTTGATAGACTGCAAGAAAACCAACATCATGCTTTAAGCCCAAATGACCTTTGCATGAGAAGGTGTGTTAGAAAATAATATAAACCGTTAAAAAAACCATCACCCAACAACTTAAGCTTTTGGTTTGAATTGATTCTCTCCCTCAAGAATTTCCTTCTCTTTGTATAATATATGGTACATCAAATCCGCTATTAATTGCAGTCTATAATTAGGGGATTGTACATATTTTGTTTCCTGATATTACAATTCGGTAAACAATCTTTCCATGATTTTTTCTATCTGAAATTTTTCCAATTCCACGAGACACCTTTTTCTTCCTTCTCATTATTTGAACTCGAGATCTCTAAGAAATAATCTCCTACTACAAAAACAAATGATTATCATGAAACTAATTAACATATATTAGGAGTACATACTAATTTTTACCACTTAAATTAATAGTTGGTAGATAAGTACTTTCAACGCCCTAAAAACCAATTTTCTTGTAATGGTATATTGTATATCTATAAGTAAATTTTAAACAGAAATTTTTTTAAATTCCTTCTATATTAAATACTCACGAAACTACGCGGAAGGTTCATACTTTTGGAAGGTTTTGCCACCTTCAACTTCTATATATCATACATGAACAAAAACCAATACATGCAGAGCTAGAGAGATAGCTATTGTGACAGTCACAAAGTACACTATACTATATATCATTTTGTAGTTTCTCTACAAAAGCCATCATCATATCTATCTACACTGGCTTTGTCCTTTGCTTGTGTTACAGAGACTGAGTTACTAGCAAATGGGTTCTCACCAATTACAAGAACAAACATGGCTCCTGGAGAATGGAAACATCAAGGGGTTGAGCAAGGAGACGAAGCATGGCCGCACTGCACACAACATGTCATCATCTTCATTGCGCAAGAAATCTGACCGCACTCTTGTGTCCAAGGTTCGCTGTGCTTTGCTTAGAAACTTGCTTGTTAACTTCCAAGAGGTTATTCTTGGAACCAAGCTTTCCATTCTCTTCCCTGCCATTCCTGCTGCCATCTTTTCTCAATGCTATGGCTTTGGAAGAGTGAGTTCCTCTTATTCCTCTTATTATGTTTTGGAAGAGTGAGACTTATAAAATTGGGTTTGTTTTTTATGATGTTACTTTAGATAACTTTATCTAATATTCATCAAAACGACGTCGTTTTGGGACGAAAATCATGGTATTTTTGTAATTTTAATTTATTTCAGGGTTATAATAGTCTTTATCACTCTAATTTTTTAATTTTTCAACCCCAAAATGACGTCGTTTTGATGAACATTAAATAAAGTTATCTAAAGTAACATCGAAAACTTTTTTCTTTATAAATTTGATGGATGTTTTTAATTAAAAATCACTCTCCATTAGACGTCACGAAAGATGGGGTGAGGACAATTCTTATACATAGTTTAAAGACCGTAAAAATCAAATTTAATTCAAAAGTTTAAGTTATTGAGTGAGATTTCAAGGATAATTTTTAACATATGCATATTTGGAAAGAGAATATTTTCCAAATTCTAACTATGACATCTCAATTATAAAGGAATAACTTTTCCACTACTTCATGTTGGCCTCTTATATGTTGCAAATTTATTTGTCTATGGTCTTTTGCTAAAATATGTTATGATATGATTATATTTTTTTTATTGGAAACAGCCCTTGGTTTTTGTGTTGAGCTTAGTTGGGCTTACCCCACTTGCTGAACGTGTAAGCTTCATCACTGAGTAAGTACTTATTGCACTCTTGTTTATCTTTGCCTCATTCGTTTTCATTTCTGGGTTGATGGCTGATTCTTTTTCTATTTTCTGTGTTGGTGATTGTTAATTACTACAAATATTGCAGACAAGTTGCCTATTACACTGGTCCCACAGGTATGAACCTGCAGTTTATCAATTTTTGAGAGTTTATCACAATAAAATTATTCATTGTTAATTAATTTGAATTTGGAACATAAAATATACATCAAAATTTGCTAGACTCTTTTGACAGCCAATTGCTATAAAAATTGGTTTTTTGAGACAAACCATGTGCTATTTATGATCTTGAAATTAGTAAAATCAAAGTGTTAAAACTAGAATGAAGAAAATTTATTCTTACAAATTGTTAAAGAGTAAAATTGATTATGGTGTCATTGGAACTAAATGTTTTAAAAATTCTCAATTACAGTTGGAGGGCTTCTAAATGCAACATGTGGGAATGTTACTGAGCTTGTAATAGCAATACTTGCACTCAGTAGTAACAAAATTGCTGTGGTTAAGTATTCTCTCTTGGGTTCCATCCTTTCAAACCTTCTTCTGGTTCTTGGAACTTCTCTATTCTGTGGTGGCATTGCAAACCTTAGAGCGGAACAAAAATATGACAGAGTAAGGCCTCAAAATCCTTTCACAGTTTCATCTAATGAGTGCATATTTATAGTTCTTCATATATAGTCTTTATAGTGGAATAATGACTAATGTTAAGCATTAAATTTTCTGCATTTCTTGTTGGATATTGAATTTGCAGAGACAAGCAGATGTGAACTCACTTATGCTGCTTCTGGGATTGTTGTGCCACTTGCTTCCAATGCTGTTCAGATATGGTGCTGCCTCACCTGCTCTCACTGCAGACCCATCTCTCTACTTGTCAAGAGCTTCTAGTATTGTGATGTTGATTGCATATTTTGCTTACCTTGTTTTTCAACTATGGACACACCGGGAATTATTTGAAGCTGAAGAGGTATGCTTTCTTGATTTATGAAATGGTGAAGTTGATTTGTTATTCTAGTTTATGTCAATATCATCTTACAAGTAATATTTAACATCATGCATTGATCAGGAAGTTGGAGATGGCAACAATGCTTCAGAAGAACAAGCTGTGATTGGATTCTGGAGTGGCTTTGCTTGGCTAGTTGGGATGACTGTGTTCATTGCTTTGTTGTCTGAATACGTGGTGGATACAATTGAGGTAATTGACCTAAAAATTTTCTCTTAAAATGTTTAGACATCTATTCAAGAAAAAGCAATGAATTACATTTTTTACTATTGTAATAATACTATTGATAACAAAAAATGTCAATCTTAACAGGATGCATCAGATTCATGGGGTTTGTCTGTTAGCTTTCTCAGCATAATCTTGCTTCCAATTGTTGGCAATGCAGCTGAACATGCAGGAGCAGTCATATTTGCTTTCAAGAACAAACTGGTGAGAACATGAAGAGTGTTGTAAATTGCACACTTCATTTCATTTAACATAAATTCATATTGTCCAAGCAATAACATCAGTTCACTGAAACTAAAGTAATGCCATGACTGCAGGACATTTCATTGGGTGTTGCATTGGGTTCTGCAACTCAAATTAGCATGTTTGTGGTAAGATACTCTCACCTTTAATATGTAAACGGGTACTTTCATTTAGCTATTAATTGCTTTTTGGAGTGATGAAAGCTTATGCAATTACAATATAGGTTCCTCTATGCGTGACTGTTGCTTGGATAATGGGTGTCAAAATGGACCTCAACTTCAACCTCTTAGAGACAGGTTCTCTTGCTTTGGCAATAATAGCCACATCCTTCACTTTACAGGTACATTTAACATGATATCAACCAACAAAAACTCCATATTTTTACTTTGAATTTTCACTTAATCTCTCAATGAAATATAAGTAATATTGACAAAACCACCATCTTATTTATAGGATGGTTCTTCTCACTACATGAAAGGACTTATTCTCCTGCTATGCTACATTGTTATTGGGGCTTGCTTCTTTGTACAGAGAACACCCTTTGGTAAGTAGAATTTGTAAAACTATCCCATGGTTACATAAATACTCAAATTCTATACCATTCTTATAAACTATGAATTTTGTAATTCATGTCTAAAATTTGATCACCTTTTTTTCCCCAGACCAAGCAAATGTGACTAACATCACAGTTAAATCAGCCACTGATGCAGTTTTAAGTGCCTAGTAGGTAAATTCATGTCATGTGACACATGCAGATGTAATGATTTGTGTCATTGTGTGCATGTAATATCTCTGGAGCTAACTGTGGGAACTTGGATTGCAGGATTTTTGGCCTATTTTGGTCCCTTCCTGAGATGAAGGATGGTGGCATCCAAACTCAAATGGAGATTCAATGAATTGGTTATTTGTTCATTTCAATCATTTTGTCATATCCAGATACAAGGCAGAAGAAGTTTGCAAGTAATTTAATTGCAAGCTGTGAATAGATCTCTGCTAGTGATTTTGTGTCCAAGATTTTTAATCATATGGATGTTATATCACAGAGATTTCAAATAAATGGAAATTGTTCTTGTGAGTTTGAGTATGTTTTAGCAAGAATCTCTTTATGAGTTTGCATAATGTATTTTCCTTTTTGTGCTACTAAAGGGAAACCAAACAAATAGATGGGCTTGTGCTTAGGCCCAAAACATACTTGTTAGGTTTAAGCCCACTCTACACAATAGTAGTGGGGTTGTTCATTTGATCAAGTTGACCGGATAAACTAGAAAAACCAATCCAAATTAATTAGAAAATTTAGGTTTAGATTAAGTACTTGTACCAAAACTCTAACCATGATTGTTTCACATCACAAGCTTATAATTCTCACTCACACCCCACACCCACCAAGCCATAATCATTGTCCCACACACATAACCATAGCAATAAGCCCATTCCAATTAGCATTTTTTTTTTGAAAAAAAAAATTGGACAACCAAATTGATTTTGTTCAAATGGTGCAAAACTATTTCTCAAATTCATACATACCTAATACCGTGAACACCTACAAAATCAATATCAAATTTTTAAAACAATTACGTATTCAAGAATCAAGATGTAAACTTGAGAGATTGGTTATGCTAAAAACAACCACGTTAATTCACGTATTTGTTGATGCCTAAATATAATGCACATTTGGATTCATTTAAATCTTGAAAGAGAATTGATTTTCAAAAGCTCAATTACATTTTTTATTTTATTTTTTTGGTGGTTGAAGGGGGGCAGCAGCCCCAATCAACAAGACAACTAACTAAATTGATACCCCTAGGGGAAAGGAGAAAAGGAAAGAAAGACCACAAGGTAAATCTACAAACTCTTTCTATCTCACCATTGAATGGGTAATTCGCATAACAATTATCTTTTCTATGTTGGAAATCGATAATCACACAAAATCGACAAAACAGAAAAGAGAAAAGAGAAGAGAGAAGAGAGATTGACACGGCGATTTATCCTGGTTCAACCAAAATAGGCTACGTTTAACATGTCTGTACTATATTCACCTCACCGTCATTCGTTACAAGTCACTCGGTTTACAAGAAAAATATAAATAGGATTAGAAAATTCAGTAGCTATTCATGGGCCCAAGTCCAAACTACTAAGAAAATTATAATAAATCAAAGGCACACAACAGTACCTAGCCTCTACGGGCCTGGGAGCGCTACCCCCGGACCTCCGCCCGCTCACCTGAGAACGGGACCCCAGTTGTCTTTCTGCTGACCCCGACAACAAGGGCCCCTATCACTATGCAAGGTATGAGCTGTTAGCTATCAATTATGACTAATTTTAATGGCTTAGTTTTTATAATATTTGAGGTGAAGGCTGGATATTAGTGCATGGTAATGGGCCAAATGAGTACCAATCAGCCCAAAGGTAAAAAAAAGAGAGAGAAAGAGGTAATTTGATGATTTACTATTCTCTTTTGTTATTTTTACTGCAGTTTGAAAGCAAGATCAACTTTTTGAAAGCAAGATCAAATCTGAACCATTGGATGGACAAAGAGATGGATGGACAGCAATGCATTTTGAGGCAGCTTTTTAGTTTTTAGTTAAATAGAAGTCTGAGTCATTTAGGGTCAGAGACCGTACTTGTTAGTTTCAGTTTTACATTTAGAATTTTGTATTTTCTCTCTTCGAATCTGAGTGTTAAGAAATTGTCTTGAAAGCTGGTGCTTGTTCTTCAATTCTTGATCTCGAAGTGCATTGACAACGCAACTTCAAGGAAAGAAACCACAGATCTGCATACGAGCTACTGTTTTCACATTTCTGATCTTTTTCTTCCTAGCTCTAGTTTAGTAACTTTGACTCTTTAAGAACCGGTTTGTAACTTTACCTTGAGTTTTCTTTCATGAATGTTTGTGATGCATGTTTCTTTACTTTTAGATTTGTAATATTTTTGAATATGAGTTTCTGATTTTTTCCTTTCTGGGATTCACGATGATTGGGTGATCTTTAATTTTCTGAATACTGTGATGGCTTGCTTTAGTTTCATTTGATTAGCAAGATTTTGATTTTAAGTTCAAGAACACCATGGGAATGGGTCTTGAATAATTTTAGCATAGCTATGATTGGGAAATCAGGTTATGTCCCTTGTTAATTGAACCCTTGAGGTTAGGGATAACTCAAGGAGGTCTTTGATACAATTTTTAAAGATTTAGAAGACTTTGGGAAAAGATCATTCTAAAGATTAAAATCTGGAACTGGGAAGTTTCAGATAAAATAGCCATAGTAATTCGAATTCTGATATTAAAGTGCCGTAGCAGTTATAAAACGCAGGAATGCGAAATTTTTCCTTCATCCATGATTCAAAGAATTCTAGAACCTTATAATTGATACATTTGTGATTAGATATCTCTCTGTTAAATTTTGTTTAATACAAATCTGATAAATACCTTGTTTGATTTAGTCTTTTCTTAGTTTTAAAAGATTGATCACTTAATTTCAAGAAATTAGAAATAGGAATTAAAAAAGGGAAAACTAAACAACCTGTTCCCTGAGAACGATAACTCTTTCTCTTGAGAAAAATACTACCCAACAAAATGGCGTCGTTGCCGGGGAACGGTGTTTAATTTAGTTTCTTTTTAAAATTCTGTCTTTTAGTTCTTGAATTGGTTCTCTTTCATTTTCATTTTTAATTTTTCTTGAACTTACATTTTCCTTGTAGATTTTGCAGATCAATAATTTTTTACTATGAAAACTGATTGATACACTTAGCATTCTGCCAAATCTAAAAAAAAAAAAAAAAAAGTTTAGTTGTTAAACACTCTACAGGGGGATCACAATGGCATTGGCAACTCAACTCGCAGCTTTGCATAACACAATAAAGGATTTGGTCATGGTTACGGAAGAATCCAAGCAACCAGCACCTACTCCAATAGTTGCTATAGCACCTATATGCTCACTTTGCTATGGTGCTCATGCCTTTGAAGAATGTCCCAGCAACCCAACATCTGTTCGTTATGTGGGTGGCTTCAACTACAATTACAACAACCCCAACCAATTTGATCAGCAAGGATGGCTGAACCAAGAATGTAATTTTGCCCAAAATCAAGGCCAAAGTTACCTATATCAGCAGCCTTATCATGGATGGCAACAGTCATTTGAACCGGATGAACCTTACTCACCTTGTTTTGTGCAGTCTCCTTTTGTTGAACAGCTAGAGCAACATGTTGCAGAAGCTCAACCTCCAAATGAGCAGTGGATGAATCAAATGCTACAAAACCATGAAGCTATGCTTCAAAGTCATGGAGCTATCTTGAAGAGCCTTGAGAGACAAATGGGACAGCTTGTTTCTTCCCTTAGTAGCAAATCATTGGAGGCACTACCAAATGACACTCAGATACTAAGAGTGGAAGGAATGGAAGCTAGTAAGACTCTCCAATTGAGGAATGGCAGAGAAGTTGATCAACTTGAGCCTGTTATAAAGCCATCTATTATGAGAAAATTAATGGAGAAGGAAGGGAAACAAGAGGAAGATGCACCTTCAACCGAACCATCGACCATTCAAACTTCACATCAAGAAGAAGAAAAAGAAGAGGAAAACACTGCTGAACCATTAAGGGCAGCATTGAAATCAAATGGATTAGACAAGCCTATGCACAACATTGAGGCTCATCAACCTAAATCAAAGGCAAGACAGATCCAGTTTCCTCAAAGACTCCAAGAGCAGCAACAAGAGCACTGTTTCTCCAACAATTTGCCACCCAAATTGGAAAATCCAGGTTCTTCTTTAATTTCAAGTGCATTAGTAGATAGGTCACTTGCACACCATGATGGAAAATTAGAGAACAAATCAGTGCAAATTTATAGGTTTCTTTTTCTTACAAATTTCATAATAGTTGATTTTGAAGCTGACAAGGATGTGCCTATTATGTTGGATAGGCCATTCTTAGTTAAAGAGGATGCTATAATTGAATTTAAAACAAGAGAATTAACCATGGGAGTTAATAAGGAAAAGATGACTTTTAATGTCTTGAAGGTCATGGATGAGGATTCTAATAATTGTTCTGCTATTTCTGTTTGGGATCATCTTGTTAATGATCATGTGTTTTTAAATAGAGAAAATACCAACTTAGAATAAGGCAGCTTCAATCATATAGAGACTAAACCAGACAATCCACTCTTGAAAGATTTGATTCAAAAGAAAATAATCAAATGGTTGGATACAGGACAAATTGTTCTAAATTTGAAGATAAGAATCAAATTATTTCCAAGTAAGGTTAAATGGCTGAAGCACTACTAGACAAGGCATGTGAATAAAGAGAAGATTTTCATTTCTTTACTAGATGCTGGGTGAAATAAAAAAGGAGTTTAATTGATTAGTTAGTTAGTATATGTACTTGTAGATGTTGTAGCTTAGGTTAGTTTAGTGTGTGTAATTGCTGATATGTTTCTGAGTAGTTTTCAACTTGTTGTAGTGAGCTTGAATTTTTAGATGCTACGTAGGAGTCTTAATATTATTTTTTTTTACTGTCCATGTGTTAGTGCTGTCTTCTTAAAATCAATGGAAAATTTGTTCTGTGAAATAAAAAGAAAGAGTTGATTGAGTTAAAATAGCTCTCTTGTGCTAAGTGAACATTATGAGAGTGTGCAAATCACTAAGTTTGGGGTAAGTGTGAGCTACCTATGTTAAGCACAATTCAATTTCTTGACCTATTAAGTTGCACTTACCTTAGAAAAATTTTGTGTGCACTGAGTGTTTACTTTTGCAAAAAAGTATAAAAAGAGAGGGGAGTGTCTTGGATCCAAGTTTTCCATGACTCTCATTAAACATTGTTTGGTCCATTTTAAGTCTATGACCCAATGTTGTAAATTTAGAGATATATTGAATTGGGTAGAAATTAAAATGTTGAAAGTGTTATACAACAAAAATTTAACCCAAGGAAATAAGGTTAGTAGAGTGTGTCGTTGGCTTTTCCAAATTAGATTGGGCCCAATAAAAATCAATTAAAAATCAAATTTACATAAGGATAAATGGGTCATATGTTTGTTTATTATTTTTAGTTGTAGGCCCCGTTGTTTCTAACCAATTTTATACTTTAACCCATTGTTATGTACGTGTCTTCCTCCACATAGTGTCTTTGATTATTGGTTGAGTTTATGTCCATATTCATAGTGGGACCCTGGGCCCTTAGATGGCAGAATTAAGGGTGTAGTGTCGTTCATATTTTTCCATAAGGAATGTTCAGACATAACGATAATGGTTTGGAGAATGCATTGCCCTGCCTATGTGTGGTGTGCCTCCTGGTTCCTGCACCCAACACCAATTCCCAGTTAAGAACAAAAATATTAAAGTAAAAAAAAAGGTGTTACTCCAATGTTTCACTTGCATGCTCTCTTTAGGAGTTTCATTGTTTTGTATTACTTGTGTAATGGTTGTTCTAATTGGATTGATGTGGCACTCATAATTATTTGGCTGGGATGTAAGATAGTTGATGTATTAAATTCCCTGTTCTGCATACTGTCAACTCTATCTTAGCTTTACCTGACATGTTGTGAGAAATGAAAACAACAATATTGCCAAGAAATGTAGGTACTCCCGATTTTGCATGTGCCTGTGAAATGTTTCATCTCAAAATATATTTTTATTTTATCTTACATGCATGAGTGGTATGTTTAATTTTCTGAATATGATATTTTTGTTAAATTACTGTCATTTATAGGTGTTTATTTCTCTGTTGTAACATTGACGATTGACACATGCATTTGTGTGTATTCATGCATTTATTATTGTTGTCACCATGTACTTAATGACCATATTGAAAACCATTGTAATCCAATGCTATATTTCCTAATGGATTTGAGGCTTTGGTATTAGAGGTATGTGATGAGACTAAATCGCCAAAAGGAGATAAATTAGAATGCATCAAATTAATTATGGTAGAATGAGTTGTTGTATTATGAGTTAAAGCTCTTTGATTAAAATTCTTCTATAAATGCATATAGTGCTTGTTATAATACAAATAAGACGTGTGCATCTTGTGTTGATATTATTACAGCCCTCAACTATCCATTTACACCAACAGTTTTATTTGATTATCTTAAGTATTCAAATAAAATTGTAAATGTGTTTCTTATATTCTGTAAATGCTTTATTTTATTTATTTTATTGTTGATTCCTTTTGATATTTCTGAGTGGCCTTTATTTATTAACAGATTCATTTTCTTTCTATTTGCTCACTGATTCATATTTCAGTACAACAGCAGCCCAATCTCTTGTTGGTACCCAGGTTCTTAATTTAATTATTATAATTTATTTATTTATTTTTTCAATTTATTGTTTTTATATATATTTATGTTCTGCTGTGAGGACCCAGCTTGATTTTAAGTTTGGGATGATTAATTGCTATTACCATTTCTTTGCTGATTGGTCCATAAAATTATATAATTCTCTTTGTTCTGTGCTGATTTTATTTGAGTGGTAACATGGAAATAATTTATAGCATGATGTGTTTAACATTATCACTGATTAAGTATAGCCAGATTTAATTAAATTAATTCCGAGTCAATTAAGGATCTATGCTTAGTTGATAAGTAGTTATATAAGCTGCAAATCAAATTTACAAGCCATAATTTTTTGTGATCCTTAATTTGATGATTCACTGAAAACCCACTGATTAACAACCCATATGAGATATTTGAACCTAAACACTCTATTCATTTGTGAGTGGTCATTGTGCATTGGTGCTTTGAATACTGCACTCTGTTTGGATGACTAATATGCTATTTCTGTGTGATTGGGGCATTGTTTCTGAATGTATAGCCTAGAGCCTAAAGCCTTACCCTTTGATTATATCTCTTGGTCCCTATATTTGAGCCTGAGGCCTTTCTTTTCTGATCATGTACCCTGATATTATGAGCCAATTTCCTTGTCCACCTTGTATAGCTGTTTTAGTATTTAGCTACTTCTCATTAGCTGAGAAATACAATAAGCTAAATGAGGCAAAGGGGAATTGGTTGTAACGAAAAAAAAAAGATTAGCAAAAGAGAAGAAGGAAAGGGGATCAGGAGGTAAAAGAAAATCGAAAAACAAGGGGGACACAATGATTTTATAAAAAGAGTTCTCTGTTCTGTTTTCAAAAAAAGAAAAAAGAAAAAAAAAGAAGAAAAAAAGAAAGGAGATCTCTGAGCTTGAATCTTTGTAAAAAAAGGAAAGAGGCAGGAAAAAAGTTGAACAAAAAGGGAAAGAGAGTTACTAATTTCCCTTTGTCTTGTTTAGGCAAAAATCAGAAAGAGCTAATGAGGACTAGTTAGACACTAAGGGTTAGCTTAATTAGCCAAGTGACTAGAAAAACAAAGATCCTAGCCCTGCCTCATTACAAGCCTTAAAGACCCTTTGATGGAGATAGCATATTGGACTTCAAGTTTCTAAATGGTAGTGTAGGTTGAAAGTATTCATGCATAGTGACAATGAGTGACCTCCCTTATAAACAGGAGAGAGTGTGAATGATTGAATGTATCTGACAAGGAATTCAGTGGAATTTCAATTGAATCATTTTAAGTTAAGGGTTGCAACTAAATGAATGAGCATGAATTTTTGATTGAATGTTTATGTAATTGCTGATTGACTGGAGTTGGGTGATTAATTGGTTGTAGGAATTGGTTGACATTAAACCTGGTCAAAGCTTTAAGAAGAGTGATGTTTTGCACGGATGGCTGATTTAATTTAACTAAGTTATTGTAATCATATCTGTGTTGATATCTAACTTATGAGTGAAGTTTGTCTGATTACTTGAGGGCAAGTAATTAATTAAGTTTGGGGTATTTTGTTAGCTATCAATTATGACTAATTTTAATGGCTTAGTTTTTATAATATTTGAGGTGAAGGCTGGATATTAGTGCATGGTAATGGGCCAAATGAGTACAAATCAGCCCAAAGGTAAAAAAAGAGAGAGAAAGAGGTAATTTGATGATTTATTATTCTCTTTTGTTATTTTTACTGCAGTTTGAAAGCAAGATCAACTTTTTGAAAGCAAGATCAAATCTGAACCATTGGATGGACAAAGAGATGGATGGACAGCAATGCATTTTGAGGCAGCTTTTTAGTTTTTAGTTAAATAGAAGTCTGAGTCATTTAGGGTCAGAGACCGTACTTGTTAGTTTCAGTTTTATATTTAGAATTTTGTATTTTCTCTCTTCGAATCTGAGTGTTAAGAAATTGTCTTGAAAGCTGGTGCTTGTTCTTCAATTCTTGATCTCGAAGTGCATTGACAACGCAACTTCAAGGAAAGAAACCACAGATCTGCATACGAGCTACTGTTTTCACATTTCTGATCTTTTTCTTCCTAGCTCTAGTTTAGTAACTTTGACTCTTTAAGAACCGGTTTGTAACTTTACCTTGAATTTTCTTTCATGAATGTTTGTGATGCATGTTTCTTTACTTTTAGATTTGTAATATTTTTGAATATGAGTTTCTGATTTTTTCCTTTCTGGGATTCACGATGATTGGGTGATCTTTAATTTTCTGAATACTGTGATGGCTTGCTTTAGTTTCATTTGATTAGCAAGATTTTGATTTTAAGTTCAAGAACACCATGGGAATGGGTCTTGAATAATTTTAGCATAGCTATGATTGGGAAATCAGGTTATGTCCCTTGTTAATTGAACCCTTGAGGTTAGGGATAACTCAAGGAGGTCTTTGATACAATTTTTAA
>NW_026899420.1:0-12051 GCF_033153095.1 Gastrolobium bilobum | reverse complement strand
TTCGAAGCATAGGAGAATGAAGCTCTCCATCGAGAGAAATCTGATAGCGAACGAAAGTAGGGAATGCTAAGGTCTGAATAAGAGGAGGAAATGTTGTAGCGGCTCAGTGGAGAATTAGTGCTTAGATTCGTATAAACGAGAGAGGGTGTCAGGGTTACAACAATTTTTTTTTGTAAAAATAGAAATATAAATTTTTTAAAACTCTTCGTTCTGTTTCATAATACGTAGAAAGTAAATATAAATTATAAAAAAAATATTATATATATCCAAACAATTTAAAATAGCAAAATATAATATTGAATTGTGGAGGTTTTCTTAACCTCCACTAAAAACCCTCCACTAATCATCCTTTTTTTTTGTAGTGAGACATGTTAGTTATCCTGTTAATTGGTTCTAATTATTGTAATTGAACTTTCCTAGTATCTAAGATCTAAAGCAAACATACAAACCTATAATTTCTTTATCTAAGACGATTATAATTTGTGTCATTATTTAGTTAGTTCCACATTTATTAATTAGGAGAAAAAGATAAACATGTTCATTATGTTATGAATACATTTTGAATATGTATTCCAGGACTTACCAAACAAAAAAAAAGTTATTTTGAAACGTGCGGGTTAAGAGTTACACAACAAAGATTTTCTTTACCTTAGTCGTCAAAGTTATGCCATTATTCATTGGGTCTTAAGATTATTAATGAATAGAAAAGTCAAACATGTTTTTTATGGTATAAATTGATTCTAACTGCCATAACTGTACTTTCGAAGCATACAAAATTTTAAACAAACACCCTTGACAGAAAAAATTTCTACTTACGAATTGTTGTAGTTATAATATCGTTCAATAGGTATCACAATTGTTAATAAAAAAATGAAATATGTTCATTGGGTAGCCAGAATAAACTTATCTCAAGCTGCTTGATAAATGTTTTTCTCTCTCTCTCTCTCTATATATATATATATATATATATATATATATATATATATATATATATATATTTATCTACAGCTAGCTCAAAACTACGTGGTTTTGTTTATTTATTTTCTTATATTTATTGATTCACCTTTAAATGGTTATGATTCCTTTTTCTCTCTCTTCCATTATCATCATTGATCTATCTTTGTACGGTTATGATTTATTAGCCGGAGATAAAGTTATCTCAAGCAACTTGAGAAACGATAAGCCCTATATATATATATATACATATATATATATATATATTCTTCCTTCCTTTATCACCATTGATCTATCTTTGTACGATTATGATTTAGTGGCCGAAGATAAAGTTATCTCAAGCAACTTGAGAAATGATAAGCCATATATATATATATATATATTTGATTACCTCCATATTTGAACATTACTCCATATTTGATTTTTGTTTCATTATTTCCTTTAGAGTATCTCCGCATCAAATGATGACCACAAAAAAAAACATACAAGATGGGCATAAGTACTTCTGAAGTAAAATTGTATCTTTATATTTCTCTTCCCCAATTTTCTGAATTACTTTGAGGTAATGGTGCAAACCTAGAGAGAGAGGATGGAAACCTAGAGAGAGACTGAAAGAGAATGTGAGAGAGAAAAATAGGATTATAAGAGATAATTATGAACCGTTAAATTTAATTCTATTCTAACGGTGATGAAATTAGTTGTAAATGTGGTAAACTTACATGATGGTAAATATAACCCTCCCTTTATTTATGATGTTTATTATGTCTGAAATATATTTTTTAAGTTTTAAGAAGGATTTCTAAGGATTTAAGGAAAATATTACATATTATTCATCAATAAAGTCCTCACATAAGATTTTTGAAAGTGATTATATATTACTCATCAACAAAGTCCTCACATTAGGGTTTGAACCAACGTTCTCCCAGGGTATGGATCAAAGCTTTAGCGAAATGTGCCCACGCGAAGAAAATAAATCTTTTTGTTTCTAAAAAAATGAACATTGCAGATATTGTAAGACCAGAAAAAGGACACGTAGTAGGAGATGCCTATATTCATGAGGTCCAACTAGGTAGGAGCAGCATTCGCAGAGGCCTTCTTCCTCGCCAGAGATGAATTCAATGGTACGGTGGAACCTCCCACATGAAGGGTGGATCAAGTTAAACTCTAATAGAGCTTCAAGGGCGAGTGAGTGATAAGGTAGATGTTGCGACTGTAACACCCCATATATATCCGGTAATGTTATTATACTATCGTATTAAGCAGCGCTTAATTAAAAATGCAGAATATCTTTTTCTTTTCATTTATGATGTCATTATCATTACCAACTTTCTTATTAATCAATTAATAAAACATCGCCTGTATACAATTGTAATAAAACAGCTAACTGAAATACCTCATAACATAGATAATAAAAGTGTGGCTCTAGTCACAGAACTACAACAACGTAGACCGGACCATCTAACAGTTTATACAACTCCAATCTAAAGCATTAACATAAAGTGTCTTGGACAATCCCCATGCTCACCCAAATAAGGCAACACGCCCAACATCAATTTCAACAACAACAAAAGCATAAATAGCGGAAAACATAAACAACATCCATATCCAGTCATGGCAGCAATACAGCATAATATCATCAACTAAGCTCTGGTCTCCTGCCGCCAGAGGCATCAGTCACCAAACTACCGAAACCTGAAATAAGCATTCCCCAAACGTGGGGTGAGATCTCTAAACAAGAAATCTCAGTAAGACAAGGGGTCCTCAAGGATCTTCCACCACAAGCTCACTTACATGTGCAATATAAGTTTAAAAGCAGATATCATCATCAGTTCTAAAATAGTGCAATGCAGCAGATAATCATGTCATGTGTGTCAATTCTATTATACTGGCCAGAGAAATGCAGGATTTACATACGCCAAATACCCACACTAGTGCAAGACGCTACTTGCATCCACCCCGGATCACCGTCTTGTATGACGCTACATACTCAGGTTTACCGTCAAGATGGAACAACACATGCATATTAAAAGCCATTACACAGAAAGCTCAACAACATTTCAAATATTCAAAGCATGTTACACAGCATGCATACAGCCACACCCCCATGGTACATGGTGGAACCACAACATGGCTAAACCGAGGACACAAAAGCTTACCTTGCAAGCTAACACCTAAAGCCAAGAGTCCACAGCTCAAAGTCCAAACACAGTAGATTCACAATCTGTTATTGACCAATACTATATCAATAATAAATCAACACAAGCATATAACTTAAAGACAACGCCTTTCCTTACGTTTTACATCTTAAGGATCCATACCAAGCCATAAGCCCTTAATCACAACGATTATGACTTAGTTCATTAATTACAGAAGTTCAACTTCATCAATCTAGGGTGCACAAACCCCCAATAGCCTACTGTACACACAACATATAACACCTCACAATTTTAAATTAAGTGTGTAATTAAGTGAAGATTCAGTGAAAATCCTAAAGATTAAGCTAAAATACAAAGAAAGGGCAAAACGGTAAATTGCCAACACACAATCCTAGGAAGATAAAAATTGAGTAGAAGGTCTCAGATGGTAAAAATAACCCTGGAAATGGATTCAGAACGAAAAATTGAGTGGACAGGCAAGTTTCGGAAAAATCAATGAATAGTGATTTTTCTGGTGTAAAATACTGCGGTATAAGTGTACCGATAAGCGTGAAATTTTTATCAATATTTTTAGGAAACAAAAATGTATCATGAACCAGAAAAATAAGTAGATTATGAAATTATAGTTGGAATTGATGATTGGATTAAAGTTAAATCGCGCGTGGGACCCACCTAGGCCTTGAGTGACTTAAAAGTCACATTTTCATGCAAGTTTCTCTCTCCTCCCTCTCTTCTCTCCCGCGTACACAGCAGCCCCCATGGCCAAGAATGGTTCAAGCTTTCTTTCTTCCATAACTTGGTCAAATCTTAACCAAATCCAACAAGGTTTGACTTGAATCTTGTTGGAAATTATCTTCTAAAGCCATTGGTGGCATCCTTGAACCGTGAAAGTGGCTGAATTTTGAGATCCTTTCCCATTTAGGCCGCGGTTTGGAGGAGAATTTTTGGGTTCTTGGAGCTTTCAATTGCTCCAATGGTGGAGTATGCTTAGGAGGAGTCATTTACCTTGCATTTGGGTGAGTTATTTCAACATTTCAATGGTTGATTTGTGATTTGTGTTTATGAACCCTAAAAAGGGATTTTATGATGTGTTGTGTTAGAGAGCTCAAATGGAAAATGTCTATTAGATGATAATGCCTTAGAATGATGTATTAATGCTAGAAATGCAATGAAAATTTTAGGTGAAATGTGATGATTCTTAACTTAGTGGATTTGAAGTCATGATTTTGGGACTTTGGAATTTTGTGTTGAGGAATTGTTTGATGAATTGTGGTATGATTATATGATGATATAATGTGGTTGTGTGAGGTGTGGAGTGATTAAAAGTGAATGGGAATCCTAGAATTGCCATAGGTTGCAACTTGGCCTTTAAAGGAAAATTATGGAATTGATGTTGTTGGAAATTGTTTGAGTGATGAATTATGTGTTAAAAAGGTAATTAGATGGGTTGTGTAGTGGTTGGCAAGTGGAAGAATCAATGCAAAAAAATAAGTGGCTTAGTTGGCATAAAGAACCTAGAGTGAAATATTTCGCAAAACGATGCGTAAATGTCGTAGAACGAAAAAACGACGATTGAACTAGCCTCTAAGCAACCTAAGGAAGCGTTATAAAATGAGAAAGAAAATTTAGAAAAATAAATCCTAATTTAACACTACCAAGGCCGAACCACCAAGGGGGTGGGGAGGAAATTTGCGGTTTTCGCGTTCTGATGTAATTCGGTGGGAAAAGGCGAAACGGCACTTGAATTGGCCTCTTGGCAACCTATTGAGGCGTAATAAAATGAGAAAGAAAATTGTTGTAAATAATAATTATTTAGTTATTATTTAGTCATTTATTTGTTGTATTGGGCCAAGCCCATTAGGTTAAAATTAGGTCAAATATTCTCTATAAATAGAAAACCCCTTGTACAGATTATTTACAATTCTATAATATATTAGAATACCCTTTTTCAAGTTGGTATCTGAGCTCTCGATCTAAGGGCTTTGCTTCCGCACATATTATCTTCTTTTTTAACAAAACCCTAATTTCTTTGCCTCTTGCCGCCATCAGCCGCCACCGGAAAATTTTTCCGGGGACCTTTTGGACCAAGGGGACCATTGTTGACCTTATTTTTCCTCCGATCTATCATTCTACACATTGTTCCTCCGCCACAAATGACCAAAACACCTCCGACCGCCTCCAATCAGATTTGTCTTCACCGTTTGGACCACTTTCCGGCGACTTTTCAATCGTGACCACCCACAGACAGTTGCGCGCTCACCGGACGACCACACCAGAAAAATCTCAGCCGGCGAAGCCCATCCACGCGCTCTCACGCGCCGCCCCTTTCCCGGCGAGTGAATCCCACGCGCAGCTCCTTTCTCCGGCGCGTGGAGGCGCGTGCGGCCGTGTTTTTGGACCGGACCACCACCATTATTCTTGTCTTATGTCTGGATCTGTAATTATTTTTCTGATCAGAGGTCATTTGATATTCTGTTTGGTTGATTTTATCGCTGGTTGTTAACTTTTTTTGTTAAAGAATGGCCGAGCATGATAGTTCTTCGATCTTATTTGGTAAGAGCACACGTTCTATATCTCTTCTTGCTTCTTGCACTGATTTTAAAACCTCATGGATTTTGGATTCTGGTGCAACTGATCATATGGCTTGTCGTACTGAGTTGTTTTGTTCTTATCATCTTACTGTTGGTAGTCATACTATATCCGTAGCTGATGGATCCCATAAATCAGTTATTGGTTCTGGTAACATTCAAATTCAACCTTCCTTGTTTCTTAAAAATGTTCTTTATGTTCCTCAGCTTTCTACTAATCTTATCTCCACTCAAAAACTTACAACTGATTTGAATTGTTCTATCACATTTTTTCCTTCTCATTGTCTTATTCAGGATCTTACCACGAAGAAGACAATTGGAGTTGCTAATGAACAGGATGGGTTGTATCATCTCCTTCCAGACCATGCTAGCAAAAATAAGTTATTAATGACACGTCATCCTTCTACTGCAGAGTCTATGATTTGGCTCCATCACAAGCGTCTCGGGCATCCACCATTTAGTCTTTTGAAGTCTATGTTCCCCTCTCTGTTTCTCAATAAGTCGGTTGAGACCTTTCATTGTGATGTTTGTGAATTTGCAAAACACCATCGAGTGTCATTTCCTTCTAGCACTATTAAAAGCAGGGAACCTTTTTCTCTTATCTATTCTGATGTTTGGGGCCCTTCTAAAGTGCACAGTGTTTCAGGTGCAAGGTGGTTTGTTTCTTTTATTGACGATTGTACTCAGATAACATGGATATACTTGATGAAAGACAAGTCTGAAGTACCAGAGATATTTATTCGGTTTCATCACATGGTTGAGACTCAGTTTGGTAAGGGTATTAAAAGGCTCTGATTTTATAATGGTACTGAGTACGTCAATCAACGCCTGTCACAATTCATTTCAGACATAGGTATGATTCATGAGCTCACATGTGTTGATACCCCTCAACAAAACGGGGTTGCTGAAAGGAAAAATCGTCACCTTCTTGAAGTTGCTAGAGCACTACTTTTTCAGACATCTGTTCCTAGTTCTTATTGGGGAGAAGCAGTATTAGCTGCAACTTTTTTGATCAACCGTTTACCTTCACGGGTCCTTAACAATATCAGTCCTATTCATTCCATGACTTCCTTCTTTCCTTCTGTTCCCATATTGCAGAGCCTTCCACCAAGAGTGTTTGGATGTGTTGCCTTTGTCCATGTTCATAAACAACATCAGAGTAAGTTGGATCCTAGGGCTCTTAAGTGTGTCTTCCTTGATTATAACCCTTATAAAAAAGGGTACAAGTGTTATCATCCACCAAGTCGGAAATTTTTTGTTTCTATGGATGTCACCTTTCAAGAATCTGAATCTTATTTCCTGGGTCCTCATCGTCAGGGGGAGAATAGTTCTTCAAAAGACTCTTCCCCTTCCTTCTTTGAGTCTGGATCAATCTTCTCTCTTCCTAGTGTGTCTGCTCCTGGTGTGTTAGAACCTTCAAATACACCTGAGATACAACCCATACTGTCTCACCAGCAACCTCAATCGTCTGAACCACTGGTAAGTCCTGAATCTCTTATTTCTTCTGAGTCTCCTGAATCTCCTGTTTCTGATTCTAATATTATTTCCTCTCATGATTTGTCTATTTCTTCTGATATCTCTAATGACTTACCCATTGCTTCTACTTCTGATGACTTACCTATTGCTCTTAGAAAAGGAAAAAGATCTTGTCACAAGAAAACTTGTTCCTCATGTCCCTCTTGTACTCAATACCCTATCTCCCACTTTGTGTCCTCTGCTAATCTTTCTGTGCAGCACAAAAGCTTTGTTTCAACACTAGATTATATTGCAATCCCAAAATCAGTACATGAAGCCTTGTAAGATAGGAATTGGGCTCAAGCCATGCAAGAGGAGATGAATGCTTTGGAGAAAAATAAAACATGGGAGGTTATTGATAGACCCAACGGAAAGAAAGCAGTAGGGTGCAGATGGGTTTATGCCCTGAAATATAATTCTGATGGCACTCTTGAGAGATATAAGGCTCGATTAGTGGCCAAAGGTTACACTCAAACCTATGGCATTGATTATGAAGAAACCTTTGCTCCAGTTGCAAAGATGAATACAGTGAGAATCTTGTTATCCCTTGTTGCCCATTACAATTGGGATATAAATCAATTTGATGTGAAAAATGTTTTCCTCAATGGTGAGTTAGAAGAAGAAGTCTACATGGAAATCCCGCCTGGTTTTGATTCTGTGAAGGGGGAAAATAAAGTTTGTAGATTAAAAAATGCATTGTATGGATTGAAGCAGTCACCTCGTGCTTGGTTTGAAAGATTTACTAAGGTTATGATGACCTTAGGATACAGACAGAGCCAAGGAGATCACACTCTTTTCTTCAAGCACTCCCAAAATGGGAAGCTTACTGTGCTCCTTGTATATGTTGATGATATTATTATCACAGGTGATGATTTTGTGGAGAGACAGATTCTGCAACCACGGCTTGCCTCTGAGTTTGAAATCAAAGACCTTGGGAAACTGAGATATTTCCTAGGGATAGAAGTAGCTCATTCAAGCAAAGAAATATTTATCAGCCAGAGGAAATATGTTCTTGATCTTCTCAAAGAAGCAGGAAAGCTCGGGTGTAAACCCTCTAATACTCCTATTGAGCAGAATCACAAGATGGGCTATGAAGAAGAGTGTCCTCCGGTTGATAAAGGACAATATCAACGGCTAGTTGGGAAATTGATATATCTGGCCCATACTAGACCAAACCTAGCTTATGCTGTTAGTGTTGTCAGTCAGTTTATGCACGATCCAAAAGAAAAACACATGCAGGCAGTAGAGAGAATTCTTCAGTATCTTAAAGGTACTCCTGGTAAAGGATTGTTATTCCGACGTGATGGCAATCTATCTTTAGAAGTCTACACAGATGCTGATTATGCTGGATCCGTGACTGATCGTCGTTCTACCACTGGTTATTGCATGTTTCTTTGCGGTAACTTGGTGACATGGAGAAGTAAGAAACAAGATGTGGTTGCCAGATCAAGTGCAGAAGCTGAATTTCGAGCTATGGCTCAAGGCATTTGTGAGTTACTGTGGCTGAAAATTGTACTTGATGATCTCAAAATAAAATGTGAGGGACCTATGAAGCTGCTATGTGATAATAAGTCCGCTATTTGTATAGCTCATAATCCAGTCCAACATGATCGGACTAAACATATTGAGGTTGACCGCCATTTCATCAAAGAGAAACTTGATAGCGGGTTGATTACCACTCCATACATTCCCACTGGGCGTCAATTAGTTGATCTATTAACAAAGGGGCTTCCTTCAGACAGATTTCAAGAACTTACTAGCAAGCTGGGAATGATAAATATCTATTCCTCAGCTTGAGGGGGAGTGTTGTAAATAATAATTATTTAGTTATTATTTAGTCATTTATTTGTTGTATTGGGCCAAGCCCATTAGGTTAAAATTAGGTCAAATATTCTCTATAAATAGAGAACCCCTTGTACAGATTATTTACAATTCTATAATATATTAGAATACCCTTTTTCAAGTAAAATTTAGGAAAATAAATTTGAAAATAAGCCTAGGATGGCCGAAACTACCAAGTGTGGGTGAGGTGATTTCATGATTTTGCGTTTTGATGCAATTTGACGCGTACTGACGAATGTACGTGATTGTATAGGTTGCCGTACGTTAACTTGAATCCCGAACCTTGAATCTGGGAGTTTCCCTTGGTCCTGGACCAAGTGGATGGAGGTAAGTAATTGGTTCGATTCATGTATAATTGTAAATTAGCATGTATTGTATGAATTATAAGTGATTGGGAATGTCCTCTGTGTAGGCATTCTGCTGTGTACCAAGTTGAGGGATAAGCTGCTGCGGAGCTTGTGAAAACAATATTTAAGGTAACCTCTTGGTACTGGGGCTTGTTCCCCTTTTCTATTCCACCTTGCCAGTTGATGGCAACGGTAGGAAGTGTATATGAGTAGTGTAGAACACATGAGCATGCATGCATTATTACAATGGTTACTTATGTACCGAGTCTCTGGCCAGTAGACAATTTTCTTAGCCTTCGGGCAGTTTCGGACTTCCACTGGATAGGTCTCCAGGAGGGAGTTCCAGTTGACCGTGGGTTATGGTGTGTGATCCGGGTAGGAGCACACTATGAATGTCTTTGGCGTTTTGGATGGTTGGGGCATCATGGTTGTGGTTTCTTTGAACGCACCTTGGATGATACCCATAGGCTTATATATGCCCAGGGCGTACGTGGAATTGGGGTTACCATCCCGTATCGTCGTAGTTTGTATCTTTATATTCTCCATTTCTCTAAAACCCTTGCTATATCCCGTTTTAAAAATTGGTTGTTGTATTCTATTCATATGCATCGAAGTGAACCATTGGGCGGAGTTTTCTCCAGAACCTCTGGGTTACTGAGATATATTCATATATCTCACCCCGTCTCGGGGCATTTATTTCAGGAGGTAGCAGTGGAGCGGGAGAAGCGGGCAAGAGGCCCGCAGAGTGATTCAGTGGAGTTTTAGCCTTTTGCATTTTGTTGGCTATGTGGCCTAGGCTAGACTTAGGGCATGAACATCTCATTTGTATTTTGGTTGGAGCTTCATTAGCATCTTGTTCATGTCATTTTGCCTAAGTCTAGTGGTCATGCCATGTAGTTTATTTTACCAATTGTATTTATGTTGTAATATTGGAAGATTGTAATTAAGTTTCATTGGGAGTTGTAAGTTTTAAAGCAATATTGTAATCGTATCTTGATGCATGTCTATTTATGATGGAAGGGCCTTAGGCCTATTATAGGTTATGATTATATGTATGATGAAAATGTGCATGAAAATGGTGTTAGTGATTGCAACTATTTAAGAATGATTATTGTGAGCTATATGTTTAATAACTATAAACTGGATTGGGTTGTAAATGCCCCAAGGCGTTGTTGGTCCTTGTGTGTGCCACCCATTAGATTATTATTGTATTAATATGTGATTATTAGGTACATTTGAGGCTTAAATTATCTTGTACGAATTTGGTATTATTGGAAAAACAAAGGAAACTCTGGCGAATTTTCTGTAGAATTGGCAGATTTTAGGCGAACTTCGGGAGAGCATATCTCCCTCCATAGAGGTCCAATAGGGACGTGCCATACTCCATTTTGAAGGTTGAGATGTCCTCTACCTTGTGTCAAAATTTGGGGAAAATGTGGGTTGGTCTTCAACCTGGAAAAATTGGTGGAACGCAGACTGCTCATGTGCCCACTGCACATGTGGCAGTTCTGGTCCTGTTTTGGGAAATTAATTCCCGCTTCGTTTCTCAGTCAAATTAAGCATATGATATATCAAGTCGAAGATTGAGGTGTCTAGTTTATGGTGTAAAAATTTGAGAGAAATTGAATGAGTGGATTGAGTGCAGTAATTCGTGGAGTGAAAGAGGTTTAGAGCTACTTTGGGGTTGGTTGGCTATTTTGCTTATCCAACTTCAAACGGTGATAACCAGAGCAAATGAGCTCCAAATTGAGCGTGTGATAGATTGTTGAAAAGGGAATTAAATAAGACAAAGATATAACCTGAGAAGAAGGTCTAATTGTGAGCGGTGTGTTCGCAGAAAATTTAGGAATGAACCATGTTCAGATAGGTAAAAACGTAAAGTTTGGTAATGGGCTAAGTGGGTTTATGGGAACCCATTAGTAACTTATAATAAGTATATTGTGATGTAAAAATAGATAAAATAAAAATTTCGCAAGAGTTAACAGTTATTGTCACATCTTTTAATTATTACGCGTTTTATTGTTTTAAATGCTCGCGTAATAATCGGAAAAAGTTTATTCGTATTTTTATAAATGAATTGCTGTGATTGTAACTGCGCTGAATATCATAATTAATGTTAACAATACCGGTACGTAACGGGCTGTTACACAGCACAACTACTGTTCTACGAAATCCCAGAATATCCGGATATTTCTCGGGACTATATCCGGATATGCAATATCCGGATATCTCACTGGACATATCCGGATATGCAATATCCAGATATCCAGAATCCCATATCCGGATATCTAATATCCGGATGTCCAAATCCCATATCCGGATATCACATATCCGGATATCTCTCGGGCAGATATCCGGATATTTAACGACAGAATGCAGAAACTGCATTTCGTGAAGATATCCTTCCAAGGTTGGGTTTTTACCGATTTTAAACACCTAAACATGCATTTCTAGGTGTGTTTGACCAACCCCAACATTAAGTTATCATCTTTTAACCTTTACATGTATCAAGGTTCCATTTTTAAGCTCAAAGACTCAAGATCAAAGGTGATGAGGCTTACCAAAATTATTTTCAGTTATCCCAAAATTATTTTGATTCTTGTAAATAACTTATTTTCAGTTATCCCAAAATTACGTCGTTTTGAATTA